>NC_083582.1:33080463-33355463 GCF_027579695.1 Neoarius graeffei | reverse complement strand
TTTATGGCCGCCGCTCCCAATGATGTCTATGAGTTTCGCTCCTGACGGCTTGGGTTCTGCGGATGCGTCCAAATCGGCGTTTTTAGGGCTCGGCCACGGGATCCCCGCCAGCCAGCAGCACTTCTCGGGACTCTCGACTAACGTTTACCCCACACACGGGCTGCACCCGGGCGGACACCCGCAGCACGAGAGTCCCTTCCACTCCGGCGCGTGCCACTACAGCGGGCCGCTCGGTTACAGCTACCCGCCCGCGCTCAGCGCTCCTGCACCCGCTCCCGCTTATCTACCCTACCAACAGGGGGGCAGCTACAGGAGCCCGCTGAGCCACGCGAGGAATGACGAGACCGGTGAGTGCGCTCTGAACCACCAGCCTCTCCCCTCCATCCACTCCTGCTGCGACCCGAACCTGCCTGGGCTCTTAATCTCAGCACATGAGAAGATCTCCTCATGGAGAAAAGTTTTACAGGCTAAAATGATGCTGATACATCATATCATTCAGTCAAAGACGGGTTTTAATTTAATTTAATTTAATTTAATTTAATTTAATTTAATTTAATTTAATTTAATTTAATTTAATTTAATTTAAAATATTATGCATTCATTCATTCATTCATAATGAAATGAGCATGTGCAGTGTTATGGAGTTGGATGTATTTAACCCTGAGTAGTCTGACTCCTGTGTGTGAGATGAATAGAATCAAGGCTTTGCTATAATATTCATTTCACTCCCTGAACTGAAAATGCACATTGTCTGATTCTTTTCAGTATCTCGATATAGCAGGTCAGATGGTCTGATATTAATAATCCAGCATATTTTAACTGAGTGCCCTTGGTGGCTTTAATTAATTTGAATGAATTTCATTGGTCGCACTTTCCCGCGATGAGGTTAAGGGGTGATTATTATCACTAATACCCACTAATTCATACTGATACTGCACACTGGCTTTGTTAGGAGAGTTTCCTGATTAAATAAATCATTTATGTGTAAAAAAAAAAATATTATTATTATTATTAGTAGTAGTAGTAGTAGTAGTAGTAGTAGTAGTAGTTTTATTATTATTATTATTATTATTATTATTATTATTATTATTATTATAGTAGTAGTAGTTGTTGTTATTGTAGTTTTATTATTATTATTATTATTATTATTATTATTATTATTATTATTTTAGTAGTAGTAGTTGTTGTTATTGTAGTTTTATTATTATTATTATTATTATTATTATTGTTGTAGTAGTAGTAGTAGTTGTTGTTGTATTATTATCAGTAGTAGTAGTAGTAATAGTTGTATTATTATTATTATTATTATTATTATTATTGATGGAAATTTCAAGTTGGTTAAACTTAGCAACCAAAGTTCATTGCAGCTTTAAAAAAACTTGAGTAAACTCACCTTGAACATCAGCTTTGCTTCAACTCACAAGTAATCAGGACAACGAATTACTTTAAATTTCATTTTTGAACATTTATAAACTTTAATTCAACATCCAAAACTTGTCACGACAATTGGAATGAAAGAGAAGAAATAAGTTCATATAACTTAACAAGGTTTTTGTTTCATTATTATTATTATTATTATTATTATTATTATTATTATGGTCATGTTTTACATGTAAATATTATCCTGCGTTGTCTGTAGTTTTGGTTTGGTCTCTAGGTCATTAGTAGGTCTATATGTGTAGTTTGCTTAGCTACAGAAACCTAAATGAAGGCAAGTGACTGAAATTGCTGAAAATTTCTCATATTTTTTTTTGCGTGCTTTATTTTTATTTATTTATTTATTTATTTATTATTCTGATACTCACAAGCCCTAGTAATGAGAAAACCTTTATTGATACTTTAATACAACCGAGTGTGTGGAGTTACTGAGGGCAGCGTAATAAGACTGTCAGTATGGTCTAATAGAATAACTCGT
This sequence comes from Neoarius graeffei, assembly GCF_027579695.1. Taxonomy (NCBI): domain Eukaryota; kingdom Metazoa; phylum Chordata; class Actinopteri; order Siluriformes; family Ariidae; genus Neoarius; species Neoarius graeffei. Next base: position 33,353,548 of record NC_083582.1, on the reverse strand, counting down.
TCACTGTCGGTGTTGGAGAGAGAGAGTTATAGTCTGAGATACAAAAATGCAGTTAGGTCATTTAATCTTTCTGAATGAAAGGGAAAGGAAAAGGCTACTGATGTGTCAATCAAATGGTAATAAGCATATAGGCTACATTTTCAGGTCATTTATTTTAAGTGTATGGAAGGTTTTATTGCATCTCTGGTAAACAGTGTTGGGTTTAAATGTCAGACGTATGGCAGTAATAGGTACCATTTAAAAGGAGGCATTTTAAAAAGGTTTTATAGCCCACTATATGCATAATGTGGTAGTATGAATGATTTTATAGGCCTAATATCACCATGGACGATCATACATTATGGTGAGGTCTGCTATATTATTTTAACACATCCTTTGTTGTGTGGTGTTTTTTTTTTAAGATCACGAGAAGCAGCCAGTGATTGAGAACGGAGAGATCCGTGTGAGTGGTAAAGGGAAGAAGATGCGCAAACCACGCACAATCTACTCAAGTTTACAGCTCGCAGCACTGCATCAGCGCTTCCAGCAGACTCAATACCTTGCCCTGCCCGAGAGAGCAGACCTGGCAGCCAAACTGGGCCTCACACAGACACAGGTATGAGCATGACACAAATATACACAACAAAAAGACAGACAGACACAGTCTGGACTTGATTTATCAATTGTGCAACTTCTTATGGTGCTCAAATTTGAAGGGGGAAAAAAAGGAAAACCTGAAGCTGGGGTTCGACTAAAGGAGAAAGTTTTTCTTTGGACATTTGTATCTGAAATTTCTCAATAAGCACCTGTCCTGCAGTGAGGAATTTACCGTTTAGTTTTTGTTGCGTTATTGTTGTTTTGGATTTCTTGTGCACCTTTATGTTCCTGAGTTGGAAAGATTCCTGAACATTGTTATCCAGTAACTGTGGAAGTCTGTACAAATGAATTAAACGCATACGGCATTATAAGTGTGAGGAGCAAAGAGCGGACGTGTGCGATCAAACGTGGTGTCTTACCACAGAGAAACAATAGAGGTTAATACAGGTCAGGTGCAACAAACCTGGAAGACAGGCTCTGATGTGATGTCGACCTAAATGGTCACTAAACATCTGACATTTGCCAGTCCTGTCTTTTCACATTGTGCTACTTAGGTTCTGTGCTTGCGGGAAATGTGATTATCAACAAGAAATGGATAGATAATAATAATAATAATTATTATTATTATTATTATTATTATTATTATTATTATTATAGGTATATGCGACTGAAAGAGCTGGTATGAGCATTGGTTGTTGTTGTTGTTGTTTTATCTGTTGTTTTATCTTTTTGTACAACTTTAAGAACTTTTTTGCACTGAGTGTGAGCAGCATTTAAAAGCCCTTATTTATTTCATATGGACTGAAATGTTAATTTATTTTATTTAATTGCTGATAACTTTATTATTATTATTATTATTATTATTATTATTATTGAATTTGGATTTCTACATTTGGCAAAACATCATCTATTAATATGTCATTTGCTCACGCTCCAAGACCCGCCAGTCAAAGCCAAGCTGAGAGAAAACACGAAAACACAACAGGTCAGATGCCAATCTTTCACTTCATCCCCAGTGATGGTTTTCTGCACCGTTTTGTGTGCCCCCCCCCAAAAAAAAAAACTTCTAAAATACTTAGTTAAACCTGCACTATATATATATATATATATATATAAAAAAAATTTTTTTTAGGTATATATACCTTTACACTAAAACTGTGCTATACTTTTATGCAATACCTGATAGCAATGTGTGCTACGAGAGGGCATTAACCACCAATAGACGAATCAAACATAAGTCATACAATGATTTCTGAGATTAATTAAGCTTTAGGTTCTCAAAATACTGTCTTGTTTTTGACACTTTTTTTCATGAAGTGCATTTTATGGTAGCTATATGACATTGAATGTAAATACGTTAGATTTGTAATTTTCAGTTACTTTGAGCACTGAGTCAATAAGGCTGAGTGCTATCTGGGGTTTAGTTTTTTTTTAACATACTCAAAAATATGAAACAAGATGAGGTAAGTGATTGTGGTCATGATGCAAGAGTTTATGAGGAAACCACAGGCCTGTCTTAAAATGGAGTATTATTCTCTCGTTGGAGATTGTCTCCTGCATGCTTCATTACGGGCAAAATCTTTTGAGTGAGAGCTGCTGTTTCCTCAGTGCTTAAGCAGTGATCTGAAGGACTTTGCTCTTGATTGGTTAAGCCTCAGAGTTAAGAGCCCCTTATCCATGGACTTACGAGGGACGCTAAATGGCTTTAACAAGTCTTTCACAGCAGATAGTATAATATAAAAAGGGCTGGAGTATATTTCATTAATGTACTCTGTATCTGTCTATCTACACTAGATGGCCAAAAGTTTGTGGACACCTCATATGTCCTTGTTGAATATACTATTAAAGATTGAATCCCCTTTACTGTTATAATGAGCGCCACCCTTCTGGAAAGGCTTTGAGCATGGCTTTGGGGATTTGTCATCGTTCAGCATTAGTGCATTAGTGAGGTCAGGCGAAGAGCCCTGGGATGCAGTCATCCCAAAGGTGGTCATACTAAACAGGTTGAGGTCACGGCTCTGTTCGGGACACTCGAGTTCTTCCATTCCATCCTTGGCAGATTTTGTCCTCATGGACCTCACTTTGTGCACGGGGGAAATGTGATGCTGGAACAGGAAATTGTAAAGTGTAATGCTACAACATACAAAGACATAATGTGCAATTGTGTTTTGTGGAAGGTTCACATATGGGTGTGATGGTCACATACATAACCATTTCAAGCATGTAGTGTCCATATACTTTTGGCTATAATGTGTATTGTCTTTCAATTCTTGACCTCCAGCTTTATTCAATTAGATATCCTTTTATTGTGACAGAGTAATGAATGGAAGCAGCTCATGCGTCCCTGCTCATACATTGCTGATTTATTCTTGACTGATCCAAAATGACTTATTGAGCGAGTTCGTGTCGGTGCACGTTTTACACACCCTCAGTCATTCAGGCTACATATCAAATCAGCAGTGACACTGATGCTTTTCTTTTTTTTTGCGTCTACCTTACTAACATTTAAATTAACTTCTATTCATTCTCTTAGCTTATACTCTCCCGCACTCAATCACACACAATTTTTCATCATCCTTTGCCATGGAGAATGTGTGGTCTGTTTCACACCTGTTTTGTTGTCTTGATTAGACCTCACATCACTCTGCCTGCCATCTGTCCAAGAAGGGAAACACTAGTGAGCAGATATTTTCTGCAAATGCATCGGCACTGTATCAGTACACCTGATATCTAACTCTCTGTGATTGTCAGTAAATTTGACGGATATTCCTCTTCGAGTCAAATCCTTGACCCAAACCATAACAACCCTTTTGGCCATTTCTGGTTCTTTCTGTCAACATGATTGAAGGCACGTAAACAAGTGCCACACGCCGCACATGTTTTGGATCTCCTTCGTCCCTTTCGCATATAGGACTTGGGTCTGGAATCAATCACCTCACTATAAAAGATGTTTGGCAAACCAGTCTTTAGGAATAAAATGCACATCTTTTTTTTATATGTGTTTGTTAAAGTTTGAAGTGGCCAAAGCAATAACAGTTTGAAAGTCGTAGCATGAATTTTGCCCATCTGAGGTTATGGAAAATGTTTGGTGGGAGGTTACTGGTGGCTCCCCGTTTTTCCAAGGTGTCAATTTCCAATTGAGTTCAAAGACAACAAATGCCTTGCCAACACACACACACACACACACACACACACACACACACACACACACACACACGTTTATTTACTATCCTTGTGAGGACCTTCCATTGACAATTGTTAATTAATTATGCTAATTAATACTATTCCTACATTTAAATCTAACCAAAACCTTAACTTCAGGGACCGTTAGTGAGTTTTTGCATAAAAGCTATTAAAAAAAAAAACTTTTGGGACAGCCAACAGTTGTCGGGAGACACCCCTTCCCACACACACACTTGCACGTGCAAGCACGCACATTTGGAGTCTATAAGGCTTATTCAGCATTTCATGGGAGGAAAATTGAAAATGATTTTATAATGTAGTGCATAACGTGTTAAATGCATCTAAATAAAACACTGAGATGAATATTAAAATCTCGTTGCGCTGACTCAGGGGTGGTAGAACAATTTTCTCCTCCACATTAAATTCATACCAAAATTATTCCCTGGCTGTGAATCAGTGGAAAAACAGCCATGCATTAGATCTGGCCTGCATGTTTATTATGCCTTTGGGTTTCTGGGAATCATTTGGCTAACAATTGTAGACCAAGCGTTATTGTTAGACACGTGCACCGCGGCTCTCATAAAAAACAACAATAATAAAAAATAAAATAAAAAATTCAAAGTCTGTGAGAGTGTAATGTCGTTCAGTCCATCTCCCCAAAGACTGGCTAAATCTGCGTGACAGCTATTTATGCTTTAATTAGCAGACTTAAAACCAGCGACTATCTTCTCCTTTTTCATAAAATGCATTGGTTTGATAGTAATTTTCTGATGACAGTTACACACAGTTGATATATCACATTGCTGAACATGTAGCTCTTTTAGTGGCTATTTTTAACCCTATTCTCCCCAAACGGGTCAAACGACAGTTTAATTTTGCTCAGATAAATACAGGATTTTGGTAAGTTATGTGTTGATTTCACACAATTTCACAGTCTCTTACAGCTATTTTTTCTTTCATATTTCATAAAATGACAGCGAATTAATTTCATATCGCGCAGGTTATTACAACTCATGCTGCAGAAGAAAATTATGGAAGTCGGCTAGACGAAAGGAGCTCAGATAGAGTACGCCACGTATTTTTATACACTTATTGAAACGTCGCTTTTTAATCACCTCAAAAACATACAGTACTCTACAAAGTCTTAGTCATCCTGTTTGTAGTTATAGATTTTTATTTGATTTTCACTTTATCGAGTCAGTACAAAAACATTTTCGATTCCAAACGTTAGTTTTCCAGCACAAAATGAAATGTTACAGGAAAAGAAAAGAAAAAAGTTTGTATGTCAGTAAAGAAAGCAGCATGTGACTGTACATGAGACACTTTACACACACACACACACACACACACACACACACACACACACACAAAATACTGCCTTTGTTTTATTTATTTATTTATTTATTTATGTAAATGTAGACACATTTAATTTCATTATATTTAAGGAGTCTTTGCTCTATAGTACTGCGTATTTTCAGGATTTCTTGCAAAGCATTGTTCTTATTTTTCCTTGCAGATTTCTTTCAAAAAATGATTACAGCAAACTATTTTCATGTTAAACAGCTGTAATGATGATCTGACCAGTAATAAATCATTGATTTTTATTGATTGTAATCTATGTGTAATCTAGAACTCTGTCGAACTATGGAGATGTTTATTATTTTGTTTTGTATTGTACAGCCTATACGTATTGACCAAAAAAAATGGATTCTTTTCATTGAACAATCTTATGCAGAATTAACTTCGTGTTCTATGGGGAATGACATTATCTTGGCTTATGTAAGCAAGTAATAAGAAAGGGTGTAAACTTTAGTCTCTACATCATAATTAAAACAAACAAGAGGCAGGTTTTTGTCACCTGGTGGTTACCTGAAAACCCCATAGGCCTATAAAAACACCAAGCACCTTCAGAAACTACACATTACACACTGCTAGTTATGGTTATGTGTCCTTGTGTTGTGTTGTGCAATCCGAAGAATTCTTCTCCTAATGATCCTAATTAAAAAAGTAAACTCTCTTAAATACAGGCTGTCAACACTCTATTAACTCTTCGTCCTTTCTCTTTTTTGAAGGTTAAAATCTGGTTTCAGAACAAGCGCTCCAAATATAAGAAGATCATGAAGCACGGTCCTACCGGACCTGAAGGAGAGCTGCAGGCTGCCCGTATGCATGCGCAGTCGCCCTGTTCTCCTGTGCTGCCAGCTCTGTGGGACGCGCCGATGGCGGGCAAAAGCGCACACACACACCCCGGCGGCTACATGAACAGTTTCGGCCAGTGGTACCCATCATCCCAGGACACTTTACCCAGACCTCATATGATGTGACTCATATGTGTACGTTTGCTCCCAACATTCTACCGCTACACTAGTGATTATACGACATGTCATATCATATGATAATATTTCGAGCCAAAGTTGCTCAGCAAGGTAGCCTAATTTTCACTTGCCCTGAGGATTTGCATTGGCCTCCATGTGGGAATTCTTTTATTAAAGTGTAAATATGGTCGTGTGTTTAAAGGGGTTGTGACTTTGTCCTTGAAAAGCTGGTTGATATGATTCGTCATCAGTGCTTTTCATTAGTGGTTTTTATTCAGACTCCGTTCATATTTGTTTGGAATAAAAGGACTGATGAAAGGCTGACAAACACTGTGTTGCCATGCCATGCAATTAAACCAAATTGTTGCTGAAGGGGGAAAAAAACAGATCTCATGTACTTCAATCAAATCAATCCCCCTTTTCACTTCTGACTTTCAATTCATTGATCACTCCACTATAAAATCATCTACTATGTCTACAGCTTGTCTTATCATCGGTTACTCACTTTATAATTCAGGTTAAAATAACATAAAATTAGGGCTTATTGGAGTTTCTTTGGTGAAACTTTTTTTTTTGTATGTATAAGCTTGACACATTATTCTTTAACCCTTTCATGCATAAATTATTTAAAAAAACATATCCAGATTCTTCAGATTTATTTTACATAATGTGTGTATGTATGCATGTTTTATATATATATATATATATGTCACTCACCGGCCACTTTATTAGGAACACCCATCCACCTGCAGTTCTCTAATCAGCCGATCCCTTGACAGCAGCACAATGCATCAAATCACGCAGATACAAATTAAGAGCTTCAATTAATGTTCGCTTCAAACATCAGTAAAGGAAAAACTGTGATCTCAAAATGTGACTTTCTTTCACTGTGGCATGGGTGTTGGTTTGAGCCAAATGGACCGATATATATATATATTTCAGAAACTGTATTTCAGAAACTGCTGATCTCCTGGGGTTTTCACACACAACAGTCTCTAGAGTTTATACAGAATGGTGCAAAAAACACTGAGTGAGTGACAGTTCTGTGGGTGGAAACAAACGCCTTGTTGATAAGAGAAGTCAGGGAAAATGGCCAGATTGGTTTGAGGATTTTGGGGGGGGGTTTTACCAGGAAGAATATAGTAACTCATATCATCACTCTTTACAACCGTGGTGAGCAGAAAAGCATCTCAGCATGCAACAGCAGAAGAACACATTGGGTTCCACTCCTGCGAGCCAAGAACAGGAATCTTGCCCTGTGTCCGAAATTGCTCACTCATTCACTACTCCCTACTCCCTATATAGGGAATTACTATATAGAGGACTATATAGTGAACTCAGTGGTAAAATGGAAAAAAAAAACGCTTTCAGACATTTGTCCGTCATGCTGGTATTTACGTCATTACTGTCGCACAGTTAAAACATGCCAGATCAGTCGGCTGGTGGGTTTTCAAAATAATAAATACATGCGTGTATTTTTGTGATAAATCCATATTATACTGAGTGTATTTCCCACATTAATAAATACAAAGCACTTTGTGTCTGCTACATCTTTTAGTTCTTTTAAATCAAGGTTGAATACTTTCTTCTTTGCCGCTGCCTTTTATTAAATCAAATTTGAGGCTTTTGATTAATTCTTCACTCTGCACTCAAACTTTTATTCTTGTATTTTATCTGCCTTATTCTATTTTAGATCCTTTTCTATTCTCTTACTATTTTTAATTGTACTTGAATGTCTGTTTATAATGTGTTTCTTCATCTGTCCATTCACCCCAACACACTTTTTTTTTTTTAGCGTGACTGCAGTGCATGATGGGATATATTGCTTTGGTTAGTGACCATCGGTTGTACACTACTTTTCATGATGCATTGTAGGATACTCTGAGTGCACTATATAGGGTGTAATAATTTTCACTAAACATTCGGACAGCATGACAAAATGTCGAACTCACTATATACAGTAGTCCACTATATAGTGAGTAGTGAGTGATTCCGGACACAGAGTTCAAGTCAAGGAGAAGTTCCTATTAAAGTGGCCAGCGAGTGTATATATAATTGCATGCTATGTGAATTTTGAGTTTTTCGAAATATCACTTATTAAAAAGTGAATTGGCAAAAACACTATGAATTATATATAATCATCCCTTACAGAAAAACCACATGAACTTCACATGTGATTTTTCACGTGATCACATGTGACTTTAACATGTGATTTCTCACATGTGAAATATGTGGAAAATGTGTTTTGCACATGGGAAACGTGGTTTTGGCCCAATTTTATGTGAATCACATGTGGGAATGTTTTACACATGTGGTAACATGTTTTCCACATGTGCTGTATATGGTAACATGTTACAAAATCTGATACCATGTATTCCACATGTTACAACATGTGGTAACATGTGATCACATGTGGTAATGTGATCACATGTGAAATACATGGGAAATTCATGTGTTTTTTCTGTAAGGGATTTTAAAAATACCTCATCCGATGTGTTGATAAACCAAAAATGTTAACATTCAGGTGTAAAATATTTTATGCTGGTGAACAAACTTATACAGTAGTAAATATAATCTATAGACTCTTGATCCGACTCCATCAGAAAGCATGAAATGCATGAAAGGGTTAAATAAGTCTTCCTTAATCCACAACTCTACACAAAACAATGATGTGACTTCAAAAATGATCCCTAAGAGACACAAATACACCTGTAAAAATGACACATATTTCACGTTACGCCCAGAAACTGCACATGAATTCAAGTAAACACACAGGATGTTCCATACATTTTTTCACACATAGTGATTGTGCTTTTAATTTTAAATGTGATTTTTTTTTCCTTTAAAAATTATTAATTTAATTAACATTTCACATGTTAATTTTCCACCTGTGAGGATAAATGAATGGTGTGAGAAAATCACATCTGGAAAAAAAATTTAGGCTAATTTTCACAAGCTTGTGAAATGCATCATGTGAAAATAAAAGCGCATGCACTGCACGCGACAATGTGAAAAGGAATTCATCTTGTACAAAAAAAATCACATTTAAAATAACAATTCATGCACTGAAATGTACACATCATAACATGTGAAGTAATTAAAAGACACATTGTGATTCTTTCACATGTAAAATTCTTGTGATTTTTTTTTCCTGTAAGGGAATTACATTAGAACAATATTCTATAAAATGACCATTTATGTATTTTTGATTAAATGACCTGAACTGCAACTTTCCTTTGCTCAATCACATTAGTGCTGTCATGAACTGCAGGACACTATATAGGACCAAGAAGAAATATCCATTTATTATGAATGAAGGATTAATCCAAGGTATCATGTACAACTGATTGCTTTACAGTTGTAAATACTGTCTGATCATAAAATGCACCATGAAATAAGTGGAGGGCGGCACAGTGGTGTAGTGGTTAGCGCTGTCGCCTCACAGCAAGAAGGTCCGGGTTCGAGCCCTGTGGCCGACGAGGGCCTTTCTGTGTGGAGTTTGCATGTTCTCCCCGTGTCCGCATGGGTTTCCTCCGGGTGCTCCGGTTTCCCCCACAGTCCAAAGACATGCAGGTTAGGTTAACTGGTGACTCTAAATTGAGCGTAGGTGTGAATGTGAGTGTGAATGGTTGTCTGTGTCTATGTGTCGGCCCTGTGATGACCTGGCGACTTGTCCAGGGTGTACCCCGCCTTTCGCCCGTAGTCAGCTGGGATAGGCTCCAGCTTGCCTGCGACCCTGTAGAACAGGATAAAGTGGCTAGAGATAATGAGATGAGAGATGAGATGAGAAATAAGTGGATCTATCTTCATATGATCCCGGTTACACACAAAACCAGTAGCCAAGTCGGATTTTCACTTTGTGTGTGTAAAATTGCGAGAACACAGGTGTACAGATAGTACACTCTGACACATTTATTGATATACCATCATAGTTTAGTATCTATAGCGTATTATCAGACACTATTGCCTCCTAAATCAAACCCATATGATGTAAGGATTCACACTGTGCAGAGAGAGCAGTGGTGCAACGGTGCACAAGAAACTGTCTGTACCTTAAAGTGCATATCCTGGACCAAATTCTTTTTTTTTAATATGAAAGTATGTCCCTTTACACACTCATCGAGAAGGGTAATTTTGCACAAGTCCATCTGTCTACAGCAGAAAAAAATAAAATAACAAAACACGTCTGGAAAAATCCCAAGGGAGTCTGGAGCCAGATTTGTGATGTCACCTGCAGAAGCGCCAGCAGGCTGCATGAGCTTGCACAGTATCAGTGCACAGTCTGTGTAGACCAAGTTTAGCAGCTAGCGATTTTGCATTGAAATATGGAATTGCCACCTGAGTGCAATGTGGGGAACGATGAGTACTAATCCCATCAAGATTGGTGTTGCTACACCCTCCTACGATACATCTGTTAACCATTTTAATAATTACATGATAACGTTGAAGAAATTTGCAGAAAACCACCAGGTCGTTTTCTCATAAACAAACCAGCGCTGACGTAGGATTCAGAGGGAGGCGTCCCGCACGCGACGTCACGAAAATCAATGTTTCCCGGGAAATCCAAATGCCAAGTTTTTTCAGAGGCGGACCAATTCGCCTCAAATGGCTTGATTTCAACTGAATTTTTCTGGTATTGCACAAGGTAAAAAATTGCATAAAATGCAAAATGTGACAGATATTTGACCAAAGTTTAATATAAAATAGGAGAATTACATTGATCTTGCTCCTGAATTTACCCGTGATATGCACTTTAAAAGATAATTCCCTTAAAGCTAGACGGTCTTTCGATTTCATAAAACTGGTGAAATTTGGTTCCCTCTGCAATTTAGTTATTGTGATATATGTTTATTTCTGTAATATCTCACAAAATAGCAGGTCATTTTGCGGCTGGGAAGTTATTTAATTTGAGGCGATTCTCAAGCAAATAATGCACATGAAATCGCTTGCTTCATGCAGTCAACCAGACAGAGAAAGTCTGTGTGCACATGTGCAGGTTTACCTTCTTTTTCTTCTTCTTTTGGGTTTTACGGCAGCTGGCATCCACAGTGTTGCATTACTGCCATCTACAGGTTTACCTTGACTGTGAACTGACAGTTCCATCATTCTGTCGCTAAACGAACAGCTGATCACACCGAGGTGCTCGCTGAGTGCCAATATTTATTAGTTTGGTCCTACGTTTCCTTTCCTTCATATATAACATAACGTCTTTTCTTCTCGCTTTCTGTTACTGTAGTTGGTCTTTCATGTTTCATTCGCACACTCACGTCCTCTGTTTTCCTCTCCTGTTTCAAATTTGTATCCCACAATGCTTCATGCGAACGGGGAAAGCCCACCATGTCATGCATGACATAGTATCTTGTATTGAGTCATGGTGAAGCAGGAAAAAATAGTGGAGAACTTAGGGCCACGTGGCCCTAAATTAATTAACTGTTCTGTTAAAAAAAAGTAATAAAATTGGAAGTCTGTGATTCGAATTCAGTAGCTTTCGGTCCACTAAACAAAAATAATTGGGTGTCAGGGAAAATTCTTTTTATGACCTACGCTTGAAAAATCTGAAAGGCAGTCTAGCTTTAAGAAAATTAATGCTTGCTCAGCATCTGGCAGAGTAATCCGGCACCAGGCTAGAGTAAGTTGCAAAAATTGTGAGATGTGTCTTATAATAAATGGTCTTATAGGAGAGAGAGAGAGAGAGAGAGAGAGAGAGAGGGAAAAAGCAACCTTTTTTTTTAGAATGGCTGTGTCGGTGTCTTATACAGTGGTGCTTGAAAGTTTGTGAACCCTTTAGAATTTTCTATATTTCTGCACAAATATGACCTAAAACATCATCAGATTTTCACACAAGTCCTAAAAGTAGATAAAGAGAACCCAGTTAAATAAATGAGACAAAAATAGTATACTTGGTCATTTATTTATTGAGGAAAATGATCCAATATTACATATCTGTGAGTGGCAAAAGTATGTGAACCTCTAGGATTAGCAGTTAATTTGAAGGTGAAATTAGAGTCAGGTGTTTTCAATCAATGGGATGACAATCAGGTGTGAGTGGGCACCCTGTTTTATTTAAAGAACAGGGATCTATCAAAGTCTGATCTTCACAACGCATGTTTGTGGAAGTGTATTATGGCATGATCAAAGGAGATTTCTGAGGACCTCAGAAAAAGCGTTGTTGATGCTCATCAGGCTGGAAAAGGTTACAAAACCATCTCTAAAGAGTTTGGACTCCACCACTCAACAGTCAGACAGATTGTGTACAAATGGAGGAAATTCAAGACCATTGTTACCCTCCCCAGGAGTGGTCCACCAACAAATCACTCCAAAAGCAAGGCGTGTAATAGTTGGCGAGGTCACAAAGGACCCCAGGGCAACTTCTAAGCAACTGAAGGCCTCTCTCACATTGGCTAATGTTAATGTTCATGAGTCCACCATCAGGAGAACACTGAACAACAATGGTGTGCATGGCAGGGTTGCAAGGAGAAAGCCACTGCTCTCCAAAAAGAACATTGCCACTCATCTGCAGTTTGCTAAAGATCACGTGGATAAGCCAGAAGGCTGTTGGAAAAATGTTTTGTGGATGGATGAGACCAAAATAGAACTTTTTGGTTTAAATGAGAAGCGTTATGTTTGGAGAAAGGAAACCACTGCATTCCAGCATGAGAACCTTATCCCATCTGTGAAACATGGTGGTGGTAGCATCATGGTTTGGGCCTGTTTTGCTGCATCTGGGCCAGGACGGCTTGCCATCATTGATGGAACAATGAATTCTGAATTATACCAGCGAATTCTAAAGGAAAATGTCAGGACATCTGTCCATGAACTGAATCTCAAGAGAAGGTGGGTCATGCAGCAAGACAACGACCCTAAGCACACAAGTCATTCTACCAAAGAATGGTTAAAGAAGAATAAAGTTAATGTTTTGGAATGGCCAAGTCAAAGTCCTGACCTTAATCCAATCGAAATGTTGTGGAAGGACCTGAAGCGAGCAGTTCATGTGAGGAAACCCACCAACATCCCAGAGTTGAAGCTGTTCTGTACGGAGGAATGGGCTAAAATTCCTCCAAGCCGGTGTGCAGGACTGATCAACAGTTACCGTAAACTTTTAGTTGCAGTTATTGCTGCACAAGGGGGTCACACCAGATACTGAAAGCAAAGGTTCACATACTTTTGCCACTCACAGATCTGTAATATTGGATCATTTTCCTTAATAAATAAATGACCAAGTATAATATTTTTGTCTCATTTGTTTAACTGGGTTCTCTTTATCTACTTTTAGGACTTGTGTGAAAATCTGATGATGTTTTAAATCATATTCATGCAGAAATATAGAAAATTCTAAAGGGTTCACAAACTTTCAAGCACCACTGTAGTCTTATAGAAAGAATAGTTTGTATTTATTAATGAAAATACTAGGATGTCAAAAGAAGACTTGGTAAAAGGCTTAATGATTTCTCTGAAACCTGGAGGTGGCTCTGTCACGGTGTAAGCATGCACTTCTAACAGATGCCGTACCTGATCAAAATCAAAAATATGCTCAATTCTGAAGATTATACATTTTGATTTGTTAACATGGTACCTTTCAGGGAAATGACTAGCCTTGCTTTCAGAAAAATATCAGCTGGACAAACAGATTACTAAAATCAGGGTGCAGGGTGTCACTGTGTTTACGCACTGTTGAGTTCCACTTATGCGTATTCTCAGTGCTTGTTGGAGTGGCATGCTCTGGAAGACTGTTCGTCTTTCTTAGGCAATTTTGGCCTGAGGAAAAGAAAATGATTTAAGATGCAAGAGTCACCCAAATAATTACGATATGCATTTCTGGTATTCACTGATTACAGATGCCTCTTATGATCAGGTATAATCTGTTTATACAGGTGTTTAATGCCAGCTTTGGATCAACATTTCCTGATAGCAATTGATCTTAGCTGTTGCAGTCATATGCATTATTGTGTATGAATGCCAAAGGATTCCTACATATGAGTCATTGCTTGTTTCACAGGTCATTTGCAGCTTCACTTGATAAATACAAATACTTTTCCTAGACAGATAATTGAAATATATTAATTAACCACATTTAGAATGGATAAACAAACCCAGCAAGATGTCAGACAACAAATATTAGTTTAAAGAAAGGATTCATTTTGCCTTAGTAAAGTTCTGTAATTGTTCTAAGAAGTGGAAATTTAAAATTGTAGTACTTTTTAAAATCTTGCCAAAAGGAGACAGTGGATTTGATACTCCATTCAAATAAAACTTGTGAATTATAGCCATAAGTATAATTATTCTATCCACATTCACTGAATATGAACAATCGCATGCTCTGATTGGCTACTCTACGACTAGGATATCAGCTCATATACCGTGAGTAGAGAAAACAAAATGGTGGATCGTGTTGCTGAACCAACAGAGGTTTAAATAAAAACTCTACTCGAAAACAAAATTAAAAAAAGCAACAAAATATGTAATAAAAGTATTTGATAGTAAGAACGTATCTTTTTTATTTTTCAAGAATTATTATAGCATTTTTCACAAATTGCTACTGTCATTTCGCTTCTCTGTTTACATTCAAAGCAGAAATGATTTTGTCGAACGTTTTGTATAAAGTTTTTGTTTATCGAATTTGCAAAAAAATAAAAATGCTCTGTTTCTCAAAATCCAGTGAATGTGGAGAGAATAAAACAGTTACTCCACTCAATCTCGTCGTACATGGCTTATAATCGGCTCATGTGCAACTCGATTTCATGGAATAACTGTTAATTATACTGTATATACTAGTTTTTTTCTTTAGATCAATCGACATACAAACAAATTTGCTTGTTAAGTCTCTAACAACAAATTACGCAGTTTGATTTTATACAGATTTTGAAAATAGCGTAATTCCAAACTCCAACTTTACACTCGTGAATTCAGTTGAACATAGCAATACTACAGCTGCTGATGATATAAACGCTGCTCCCCCTCTTACACCTGAAGGCTTTGTCTATTGTTAGTGCCACTGCCTCACATTGCATTACGGGAGGGGTTGACTTTCACGGCAGGAGGCGACCTCAGGCTTTAGAGTTTGGCAATTTTCATGCAGCTTTGCAATAGAAAGGGTGAACGCCTCTTCACTCAGCCTGCGAGTCCATTCTGGTCTTTCAGATCCAGCCACCCATCCCCCTGCACTGCTCTACAGTTGTTTCTGAAACTCTGGATTAATCCAGAAGCAATTTTAAAGTTGTTTGTGGCTATAGGCATGACAGCGACGATGGAAGAAACATGAAACAATACAAGATGTTGCAGGCAAAGGAAGGTTCTGCAGCTAAAGAAAGAAGGCACAATCTGAAACTGATCAGAGGAAGAATTCAACTTTGGCAGGCTCTCATTGTCTGTCCTGGTTATCTGTTTCACGTATGCTGCATCAAATTGTTAAAGAATGATTGTTAAAGACTTCTACTAAGTACAGTGCATCAATTGTATTGATGCCGTTTTGCTGAATATAGAGTACCAATCAAAAGTTCATTCTTAGTAATGAGTAAGTGTATCCAAACTTTTGCCTTGACTAGCCTTGCTTTCAGAAAAATATCAGCCAGACAAACAGATAACTAACACTGTATTGTGCTTACGGTTTCATTACACAGTGAATTTTGCTATTGTCAAACCAAAAATCAATTGATTTTATATTTTATTTCTGACATAAATCCTTTACTGCACCTGTCACTCGAGGTGTTCCCCAAGGATCAGATCTCAGTCATCTGTTTTTCATGATATACAGTATATTAGCCAGATTATTTGCAAACACAGTGTTATCTTCAACTGTTGGGAAAATGATCCTCAGGTTTCTCTCCATTTTAGTGGTGTGTTTGACAACATGGAAGTGAAAAGTCTGAACTTGGAAGGGTAATGATCATTTTCAAACTTTGCAACTTCGAGCTACAAAGTAGGAGTTAAAACATGGACATGCTTCTGTCAATGCTAGTGAGCTAATAATAGTGATTAGACTAAGATGTATTTACCTTCTTAGAACAGTAAATTATCTGGTCAATCTTATAGATTTAACCAGTTTGTGTGTCAATGTTGGTTGATCTAAAGTAAATATTATATTATTATAAACTGTAAACTAATTTAAAGTGAGTTGATATTTGATTGACAGTGTGAGTGGCCATGTTGTTAACAAGACATGATGACACCACGACAGTGCCACTCTCAGAAAATAAAGTACTTTATTGTAGCTTTAGGAATGTACTTATTTGTACACTCTATATACTGCTTGGGAACATATATGTACCATTTTTGACCATAAAAAGGTACACATGGTTACCTTGAGGTCCAATAATGTAGCCTGGGCCCGCCCATCCTAAGCGTGACGCAACACGAGGGCCTGTTGCGAGCTTAGTCTGGCCAGGCAAGCTATCTACAGCTCTTTCAAGCTCCCGAAAAATCGGGAACCAATCATCTCCAACGGCCCTGGGTAGAGGCGTGTTCAAGGCAGTGACGTAGTAGAACTGCGACCAGAAGCCATAGATTGTTTACAGAATCTATGCCGGAAGCGCTTCATTCACGCTTCCACATCTATTATGCATAGATGCTGTATTGAAAGCATTCAACGGGAAGTTCTCATTGAAAACGGAGCAAAGAGCAGCCCTGGAGGTATTTATTGAAAGGAAGGACGTTTTCGCCTTGCTCCCGACCGGCTTCGGTAAGAGTTTAATCTACCAGTTAGCCCCGTCACATCGCATACGTCAGAGGAAAGAGTGATGTGATTGGTTTAAGCTTCGTCACAGCCTTTTCTGGCTTCGACCAGTAGCAAACTGAGGCATTTCAGGGAGGCGGGTCAACCACATGCTTTGGGAAACGGTTGGGCTTAATATCTTGGCCAGACCAATAGCTCGTAGAGCTTTGAAGTCGCGTTAGCCAGACTACCAATAATGAGCCTTGGGGGGTAAATTAGTGTAGCTTGTACCTTGGTGGAGAGAAATGGACTCCTACTCTACCCCTATTTCTGACAGTATTTCCAGCATTCTGGATAGGAATTCCAAGTTAAACTTGGGTGAAATGAATCATACTGTAATTCCACCACAGCTCTTCCTCCCAATGTCCCAAACACAATGTTTTCATGATCGAAAATCATGGCTGGACTCCAACCTTTTTGAATTTTACCTCAATGTTTTTTGAGGTTTCACCTCAACGTTTTAGTTGTTGCCTTCAAAATTGCAGCTCTCTAAAATTCCAAAACAATCTCAGTAGATGGTGTTACTGTTAAACACCCTACAGTATTTGCCATATTGGTAAAAATTTGACAACACACTTTCATTTAAACAATGCATTCACGTTACTCATGAAAATAACTTTCTATCAGTTCAGCAACCTCAACATGTCAACCTTTGCTTAGTTTGAAAATGCTGAAAACTTGTCTGATCTGAGTCACCATAAAATGTTTTGTATGTATATACTGTAACCATAATCAAATGACTTTTTATTACATACATGTTGCCCATATGATTAGCTTAATACATATACAATGGAGGCATTTGAAGGTTTTAGGTTTGAACACCATTGCACTTGACCTGACACATGCCATCAGCTCAGCATTAAAACCTTCAGGATTAATTATTAAAAGTGCTGGGATGCTACACAAGTAATCCTTGGTGATGGTCCTCAATCATCTAAAGCAGTGATATCAATGTACCGTATGTGTATTCATTCACTACAACATGTTTTTCTCACACTGACAGGACTTCTGAAACATTTGAAGCTTACTTTAGAAACCAGAACGTCCCAAAAGTCTTTGGGGTTATCAATTGGACACTCATTCCTATTCTCACACCAGCTTGTACACATAGGAAAAAGGATTTGCTTTTAGAACTCAGGTGTCAGTGGCTTTATTGTAATCACAGTGCTGCATTATATATTCATGAATGCAATAATACCCTTGGGTGAAGGACATGAAGAAGAGAAGGTGGATGTTGGGAGAGCAAACTATAGATGATATACAGTATCATTGGTTTGATTCATGCTCACTAGTATTGTAATACTTCCACCCTTTGTATGTATTAAGCCTGTGTAATATTTTACTTCCTCTGAAATTCAGCTGTGTACCAATCGCTATAAAAGCTTATCTATACTATTAACTTTGTGAGGAACCCAAAATAACCTCCAAAGATAAAACGGTAAATGCATATTTGAAAATGGTCACGAGTTAGCTTGTGATTAGCAGCAGGTTGTTTCCTCACCAGAAATATTCTCTTGTTTTTATTTTTAGTTCTATACACAATGCTAGACAGCAGTTCTCAAAGATTATTGTATTCAAAACCCTTTAACTTTGACACTTCTGACCACTTTTATGAACATCCAACTATATAAATATTAGTTTATTTAACTGTGTACAGTAATTTTGGTTATTTATTAGAGCCATAGAGCTTTTTAATCTTGAACTTTCCACCAGTAGAACACATTATGTCCAAGTTGACATGGCATTATTTGCAGGCTTAGTTGTGTTTGAGTCACTGAGGTTTGGATTAAACCCATTTTAATTCAAGTGACCAGAAAAACAAGCCTCAATAAATATAATAACTTGTGGGTTGTGTTTTTAATACATAAATGTATTAAAATAAAGTTTTGTTTTGTTTTGTTTTGTTTTGTTTTTCTCATTGAGAACCACTGACCAAAATACAACTGATTGGGTCTAAAGGTTAAAACTGGTTAAGTCTTTATGTTCAGGCAGTGATATTCTTCAACACTGCTGTCCACAAAACAAATTTAAACAGGATTGTAAATTTACACCCTGTTCTCTCAGGCCTATACAAATCCTTCAGATTTAATTCTAAACCCATACACATCCATTATCTATTATCATTAAACAAAAGTTTACTACACTCAACCACCACTAATAACTTTTCAGGAGTAATGGCTACCTCTGTAAATTCTTTATTTTAATGCAAAGGCTACAATCATAGTGAATATTTTCACACTGTTAACCAAACTATAGCCAAAATAATGACTAATCACCTTGTTTACTCACACTAACCATTAAATCCACACCCCATGAGTACACTGTTAACCGGCATCCAAAACTAATACACTCATTACATCATGTTTCACAAAGGATAGCCATCCATTAAAACGCTGTCCATTAAAATGTCCCATGCTATGTGACCTCTCTACAAATTCAGTTAAGTCTACAACATGGTCTACAGCTCGATTCAAACTTAGTTCATTATTACTCAAAATAAAAATCTTGATAGTTGACAATCTTTTTTGTTTGTTTGTTTGTTTGTTTGTTTGTTTGTTTGTTTTTTGGCCAATAGAGATTTATAGCTGGTATTTTTAAAATTATTTATCCTCCTCAAGGGGCATCACGGTGGTGTCGTGTTTAGCACTGTCGCCTCACAGCAAGAAGGTTCTGGGTTCGAGCCCAGCGGCCGGTGACAGCCTTTCTGTGTGGAGTTTGCATGTTCTCCCCGTGTCTATGTGGGTTTCCTCCGGGTGCTCCGGTTTCCCCCACAGTCCAAAGACATGCAGGTTAGGCTAATTGGTGGCTCTAAATTGACCGTAGTTGTGAATGGTTGTTTGTTTCTGTGTCAGCCTTGCGATGACCTGGCGACTTGTCCAGGGTGTACCCTGCCTCTTACCCATAGTCAGCTGGGATAGGCTCCAGCTTGCCTGCGATCCTGTAGAACAGGATAAGCGGCTACAGATGATGGATGGATGGATGGATGGATGGATGGATGGATGTCCTCCTCGGTCATTTATCAACAGTACTTTGGTTTCTTTTAGTTTAAAACTGAATGAATGAGCCTCAGATGTACATGTTTAAGGCCAGACACTACAAATAAAAATGATATTTCTGATCATCTCAATCATTTTTCATATATTTGAATCTACAATTCAATACATTTTCACTGCATAGCCTCACAACCACTACAACATCTGGATCTGAGCACAATAACAAGAAAATTCATCTGTCATTATGATATAAATATCAGTTTCCTTTATAAAGCTTATAAACCACACTTCCTCGAGTGGAAACACATTAAACCATGTTGTGTTTTTAAAACTATTTTTCTCATTTATTTCCCCATTCAAAATTAAAAATCTCAGGTTCTAGATGACCTACAGTCATGACTTTTTACGTGACATCTCTTTCCCATCTCTGATTCAACACATATCATGGAGTGCTTTCCCAAAATGTTGATTGTTGTTGGATTTATGGAATACAATAACAGTGAATGATAAACAAGAAAGAAAAGATATTCCAGCAAACTTTTTTGTACAAACCTTGCACTTCACACTGAAATAAATATCTCATCTCATTATCTGTAGCCGCTTTATCCTGATCTACAGGGTCGCAGGCAAGCTGGAGCCTATCCCAGCTGACTACGGGTGAAAGGCGGGGTACACCCTGGACAAGTCGCCAGGTCATCACAGGGCTGACACATAGACACAGACAACCATTCACACTCACACCTACGGTCAATTTAGAGTCACCAGTTAACCTAACCTGCATGTCTTTGGACTGTGGGGGAAACCGGAGCACCCGGAGGAAACCCATGTGGACACGGGGAGAACATGCAAACTCTGCACAGAAAGGCCCTCGCCGGCCATGGGGCTCGAACCCGGACCTTCTTGCTGTGAGGCGACAGCACTAACCACTACACCACCGTGCCGCCTGAAATAAATATTTTCATTCCAAAATATTTCATTCCGAGATTAGATTTGTGTTTTGTTGTTGTTTTATTAGCTAAGTATGCATATTTATGCATATTTAGTTAAAGTATACTTCATTTGGATGAATAAGTGTTTATCCAAAAGTCTTTACATTTTTGGAAAACGTTCCAATAAAAATAAGTACTTGTAAGAACATCAGCAATCAACTAGTGGTTTAAAAAAAAAAACCCTAGTGTCTTGCCTTTAACTAATGCACTATATCTACTATATACACTATATATTACCTTTGTAGAAATGGTGGGGTTTGTTTGTTTGTTTGTTTGTTTGTTTGTTTGTTTGTTTGTTTGTTTGTTTGTTTGTTTGTTTAAGATGTTGTTTTACCCCAACCATCTTGCTTGTCATGGTTTTGTGATGGTTGTAAGTGTAAAATGGGCCTGCTTACTTTTAATTCGACAAAAATGAGACAAAAATATGAAATGCATGCTGTATGTTTGCGTTTATTCATCCAACTATAGCTACATTTCTTTGATCTACTGTAAATAATGACGCATAAAATAGGACGCAAGAAAATGTATTATACGCTGCGCGTGCGTGCGCGGGTTTGCGTGCGGGTGCGCCTGCGCGCGTGTGCGCGTGCACGTGTGTGACTCTGGCTGCATGGACAAATGAGTTTAGTGGCTTTGAATGAAATAATAAATAATAACACTTTATTATAAGGTTCAAAAATAAGCAACATGCAGTCACGCTTCACGAACACACACACCGACACACACACACACAGTGCAAAAGTGTTGAGCACAGTATTTTTTTTTCATACAAACTTTGTTATATTTGATGATTTCTCCATTACAAAAACATTTTAGACTTCAAATGTTCATTTTCCAGCACAAAATTAACTGTTACAGAAAAAAAAATGTTTGTATCTGAGCAGCATATTATACAAGAGAGCACTTTTCAGATGAAAAAAGAAAACATAATGAAGGCTGCTGGGTTTTGGGGCAAAATGAAGAAGCGAGTGTGTCTAGTCAGAGTGTCCAGAAGAACTGTGGCTGGTTCTGTAAGATGCTCAATAAAACCTACAGCTCATTTCTGCATCAAACTGCACTCACTGTACCTGAGACTACTGTTGTTGTGTTTTGTTTTATTTTAAGCAAAGGGTCGTCTCACACCAAATATTGACTTTGTTTCATTTATTATGGCTTACTGTTTACTGTTTATAGTATTTTTTTTAATGATGAAACATTTTATGCCATTTAAAGCCATTTTTGGTCTACAGCATTTCTTTCCATGTGCCTAAGACTTTTACACAGTACTGTAGATAACGATGAATTAATTAATGCATGCACTAATGCTATGTTTCCCACAACAGGAAATAATGACGTGTGTGTAGGTTATTAACAGCAGCTCAGTCATATATAAATAGCCTATTCGTTAATAACGGGAATAATTCGGTATTTGCGACTTATTAAGTTATTCTCTTCATTTATATCATGACTCGCATTAAGGATTAGTGACTGTATTAATTATTCATTTTTATTAAAGCATCTCTATATTGTTTATTTGCGCACTTTATAGTCAAGTGTTTCATGAATGAACTTAAATATTATCAGTGCTTATAGTGCAGTTGAATTGTCGGGTTTTTCCGCAAAACAATATTGATCGCAGTTTTTCAGCCGCATTGGAGCAAAAAAGAAATCTTTGCTAAACTTTTTGCTTTTGGAAAGAAGAATAAGAAGAATAAGAATTTACTGTTGTCATAAGGCAGTAATTGAGCAAAAAATAAAAATAAAATGTTTAGCTTTTTGA
Organism: Neoarius graeffei; assembly: GCF_027579695.1. NCBI lineage: Eukaryota > Metazoa > Chordata > Actinopteri > Siluriformes > Ariidae > Neoarius > Neoarius graeffei. The sequence continues at coordinate 33,331,025 of NC_083582.1, read as the reverse complement.
AAAAAACAACAACCCGAAAATAGTTTCAGTAATTAAACAAACTTTCTGAAGAGAAATAAATAACATTAAGTACATTAATGGGCCCGTGCATAAATTGGGTTATAAAACACTCTGATTATTAGATGCTTTTATTCATCAATAACTGAATGCAAATTTATATTAATTTCGAATTTTTCTAAAAAAAAGAAAAGAAAAACAATCACTAAAAGCAGTTAAAGACAAAGTTTTTATTGGCGTGAAACAGTGACAACTTTCCTGCTGAAAAAATGCTTGTGGTATTTTAAGACTAAAATATTTCACAAGTTCACTTATTTTTAATCTTTTGTGTCCAAAATTATTAAAAGTAAATTAATTTGACACATACAGCAGTTGTGTGGTTTAGGTCTGAAATGACTTAATAATAATTGTATTAATAAAAATTATTATAATTATTATTATTAATATTTTTTGAAGGGGAACATCACTTAATGGAGTCATAAATCTACAAATGAGGATAGTGGTGTTTATAACAGTGAAGTGGTTTTGAGGTGATTAAAGTCTTATTCAAAAGAAAGATACATGAAAAACTATTAAAATTTTTATTTTATTTTATTTTATTTTATCTTAATTAAATGTTCATGTTTCATCAAATAAGAGAGCAGCTTGCCATGTTAGATTTTTTTCTTCACATTATAAACCTCTATAAAGAAGACATTGTGCTCATGATACATTTTCCTCATTATTTCCATGCGTATTAAACCTTGGTAAATGAGAGGCTCCTGAGTTGTTGTGAGGTCCACTTGACCTGACTTTGACCTGGCTCACTCAGCACAGTCCATTCAACTTGTCTAAACAGGCGCATTACAAAGAACTTCTGTCAGGGCTCCACGACAGAGCTAACACACACACCAACACACACCACCAGCCTGAACGATGACTTTTACTCAGTTTTCACTCAGGGATATGAGCTTGGATGTTCAGAGAATATATATATATATATATATATATATATATATATATATATATATATATATATATATATATATATGGACATACACATATAAACACAAACACAAATGCACACATCAACTAAAAACTACACCATATATTCTTTGAATAAAATGAATTGTGTGACTTTTATTTTCCAATTCCCAACCTCCTAACAGAGCACACAGTAGATGTGCTCAATCACTGACTTCCTTTGTGTTTTGGAACAATTTTTATTTTATATAATGTTTAATAATCATAAATTAGCCAAAAAAAATATTTCTTGAACAATTTCTTTACATTGGTTTCTGATTTTAAAAAATACACCAGATATCAACTGAACAACAACCTATTGAAATCACAGTGCCAAAACTTGTTTTGCATTATCGACACCCAGGCTCTTACCTCACCACACAAGCAAAGCTGAGTAATCCATTTTCACCCCTGCTTCTATAAATCTGTATCGCGCTGATTCCACTTGTGTTTGATTTTAGACCTTATATCCCACCCTTTATATAGTATCTCCAGCTTGTTGAAAATATGCACCCACTTGAAGGCTATGGGAAGAGATGATGTGTTACTGAATGAAGCAGGGCATCACAAGGCAAATTATAGGTAATTTTACATCACTAGATTAGAATAATGGTGCACAAGTTGGACAAGCAGAGAAGGGCTATTCAAAAGGGGCAATTACTGACAAGGCAGATTTGGGAGCGCTCTAAAGGCTGATGGTGTAGTGAATTGGGGATAAGGAGTGGGAGATGTGTTGATTAATGTAACGAAGAACATACCTTAATAGACTCAACGTATGAAGAATGCGTAGGCTTGCTGTATCGGGGTGTCTTGTGGGTTTTAATTACAGTATATTTGCAGAAAAGGAAAAACAGGATGTCTAATTACTGTAAATCACAGTGGATTCGGGACCCTTGAGGAGACCTGAGTCTCTCAGCAGTTGTTGTTGTTATTATTATTATTATTATTATTATTATTATTATTATTACAAGTGGGCTGACAATGGATAGTTTTGTCTTCATGTGCAGTATAATCTGGGTGTTTGTTTTATACCACAAATTAACAGTTATTCCACAAAATCGAGTCGTACATGAAACATGAGCTGATAGCCGACAAGGCTCGTAACGCCGAGCAGGCTATAAGCCATGTATGACGAAATTGAGTGGAATAACTGTTTTATTCTATCCACATTCCCTGGAGAAACAGAGCATTTTTATTTTTATTTTTTGCAAATTCAATAAACAAAATCTTTGTGCAAAACGTCCGACAAAATCATTTCTGCTTAGAATGTAAACAAAGCGGCAAAATGACAGGAGCAATTTGTGAAAAATGTGATGAAAATAATTATTTAAAAATATATGCGTTTTTACCATCAAATACTTTCATTCCATATTTTGTTGCTTTTTGTATTTTGGGGGGTTTTGTTTTCAAGTAGCGTTTGTATTTCATCCTCGGTTGGTTCAGCAACATGCTCTGCCATTTTGTTTTTCTCTACTCATGGTATATGAGCTGATATCCTAGTAGTAGAGTAGCCAATCAGGGCACACAATTGCTCATATTCAGTGAATGTGGATAGAATAAAAATGCTTATCACAGAGTTCTACTAGTCCTACAAGTACGCTATTGATATTCGTCTCCCTCTGTGATACGTACCACAAAAGGGAACACTAGTCCAGAAGGGAAAGGCTTACATGCTGAGCACTTATTAAACAGAAGCTATAGTTGTGGCTTGTTCCTATAAGAGATGAAGGGTTTTACCTGCAAATCAAGATGGTTCTAATTTCCAACCTCCTTGCTGCCATCCTAACTGCACCCTAAGTCCAGGGTGAACTCGGATTCACTGGGTCACAGCTGTCAAGAACAAGTCTCTCACTGAATCTTATTTACGTTTCAGCAGAACGAGGCTGCCGAGTGATGCCCTTTCTGAAATTGTCTCTGCCTGGCAGCTGAGCCCCATCTTTTCATGGTAACACATGCGTGCCCCCTAAGCAGCGCTGACCGCTGGCTCAACCTGCATTTGCCACCCTAGAGACCCTCAACATAATTTTCTGGGAATTGTTTCTCAGCAAAAGGGAATGAAGAGTGAACTCAACTGTCTTTTTTTAAAATCTGTTGCAAGGCAATGTAGTATCACATTCAGAGTTCAACAGTTCACCCATGCTGCAGAACTCAAGTGTTTCAAGGCATTGCGACCCTGTTATCACACACACAACAAAAGTGCTTGCCTGACTGAGAAATGTGTCCCAAGACTGTGCCACCTATTTCAGTACCAGAGTGCAAAGGCCACACACGATGCACTACACATCCATGAGAATATAGATATCACACATATGGCTGATGTTTACTGGCCAAGGCTTTCTAATCATTTCTGGTATCGATTTCCAAATGAAACTGGCATAAAGTCTCACTAGAACAGTTTACTGTTTTTAGCTTTTGTTTCACTTCAGTGAACGAAGTGGCTTGACAGGTTTGATATGTGAATACAACTCATTCCTTTCTCGTGAAAGTAGGTTTGTAATTCAAGCTGCTAAGCAAGGCAAAAGATCTCTGTGACTAATTGCAGACCTATGGGATGTCCTGAAATGACTCCCAGTTGACCATCTCAGCTCTCTCCACAGAGTAAGCCATTGATCAAAGCCGTCTAACAAGCAGCGTCTTTCTCTTCTCTCGATTTCAAACATTATCCATCTCTCATTAACTGTACGTCATTAGATATTATTTTCCAGATCTGGGATTATTGTGTATGGGAGCCGCACAAATTGTTCAACAGTCCTGCTTGGCAGCTCATGGTTACTCCAGGCCACAGTGACCATGGCTAAACCACTGGTTTGAACATCTGTGGTAAGTGTGTTTGGTCATGCCCAGTCATTATTTATATTTTTTTCTTTTTTTTCCTCACATATTTTGGCAATACATCTTCAATAAATCATGCTTGACATGACATCATATCAGAGAGTCACCCCACATTACACAATTCCAACAGAGTGCCATACTTCTGGCAAACTCAAGAGAAAAAAAAAACAATACCCATAAGAAATGCAGCTTCATAGTTTCTAAACACAAGATGTTTGGGGGCAAATAAGTTCTTCATTAAATGTTCAAGAGAATATTTAAATGTAAATTAATTTTATCATTTTATATCTACCTCCATAATCTATGAAATATATATATATATATATATATATATATATATATATATATATATATATATATATATATATATGATGTTGGACATAAACTTAAAAAATATTAAAATGAATATATAATGTCCAGTTTGCTCGTTTTTGTTTTAGTTTTTATGCCACTGCAAAAGTTCTCATTCTGCACTATGCAGTGTAGTGAACAGACAACTTCAAAATAATGTTCACTTGCACTCATGATTACTCATAAGAAAAGTAAAACAGAAAAAAACTAAAATAGAAGTGTATTATTATTATTATTATTATTATTATTATTATTATTATTATTATTATTGGTGGTGGTGGTGTTTTGTTTTGCATTCAGTTTTTTTTTTCTTTTGGTGTTTTTTTGTTTTCCTGTAGGGAATGTATGCACCTAGAAATGTCATGTAAAATAGATAGATAGATAGATAGATAGATAGATAGATAGATAGATAGATAGATAGATAGATAGATAGATAAAATTATTATCTCATCTCATCTCATTATCTCTAGCCGCTTTATTATTGTTGTTGTTTTTGTTGTTGTGATTATTGTTTTGTTTTTTGGCTTTACATTCATTTTCGTTTTGTTTGGGGATTTATTTATTTATTTATTTATGGTACGGAATGTATGCACCTAAAAATCTCATTTTAGAAAAATAAGCACATGACTATAATTAAATAAATAAATAAATAAATAAATAGTCGTAATAGTAGTCGTGGTAATCGTCTTCGGAGTCGTTGTTGTTTTCTTTTTTTTAATTATTCATTTTCGTTTTGTTTTGTTTATTTTGTACGGAATGTATACTACACCTAAAACTGTCATTTTAGAAAAATAAATACATACCTATAAACAAACAAACAAACAAACAAACAAATAGTAGTCGTAGTAGTCGTCGTCGTCGTCGTAGTTGTTGATTTGTTTTGTTTTGTTTTCGTTTAGGGAATGTACGCACCTACAAATGCCATTTTAGAAAAATTAATTAATTAATAGTAGTTGTTGTTGTTGTTGCTGCTGCGGTTGTTGTGTTTAATTTACAACTGAGCTGATTAATGCTTTGGATTAAGATTCCTTGAGCTGAAGTTGTTTCCTGCATTATTTAACATTAACAATCGATAAAATTCAGCTTTAATAAATAATAAATTCTGTTAAAGTCAGTCATGGAGTCATTAACGCTTGTTGAAATGTTAACTGTATCCATGCGGTTTATTCAATCCATGCGCAAAAACATCCAAATAAATGAAGATAGATAGATAGATAGATAGATAGATAGATAGATAGATAGATAGATAGATAGATAGATAGATAGATCTTGTTATTAAATGTTGAAAAGTTCCTGGACTGTAGTCGAGTTCTTCAGTTCCATGTGCAGTGTGTGTTCCTATTCATCACTGTGAGCTTAATTTCACTGACTGAGAGCAGAAACACTGGCTGATGGTCTTTATTTTGGATTATTTGGTTTATTATTACATTAAAAAACACCAGTGAATACTTTGTGAACGCTACTTACAGTGTTAATGCTAATGTTCATTGTTTGTTCATGATAACTGATCCGTGATGTATTAAATAATGAAGCTGAACTGAACCTAAAGCATCAGCATGGATCTCATCATTTTACGGAACACTAACTTTTTTTTTTCAGTGTAGGACTTTGCAAAAGGTAGTTTCCTTACACACACACACACACACACACACACTGAATTCTATAGTATTCTATAGTAGGTGTCCACGTGCACGTGAATAAAAACAGTTAAGCACTGTTATTTGCATTGCCTGTTAAGTTCATTCTTTTTTTTTTTTTTTTTTTCCCTCTGATGCCTCTGTTTGGTGTTTGTATATGTATGAGCACCTCTGCCTGAGGCTATGGGCTTCAGTACAGTGATCCTTTTAATAAAATCCAGTGACTCCATCATGTCTGCTCGCCTGTCTCTGAGCTCATAGAGTCTGTTTGCACGCAGACACCCAGCCATGTGGGCTTAAGATCACACAACACCACCAGTGCATTTAATCCTGTAACTAAGGCACAGCAACGACGCCCAATTGGCCCAGGTATTTCATTAACTGGGTCTTGCATGCTCGTTGTCACCATGCGTAATGCGTATGCGCATGCGTAATGCGTAATAACCCGCACGACTTAATTCGGATATAAAGATTGGAGTTAATTTAAAGCTACAACACTGTGTTACATCATGAACACTTGGGATGTAAACCTATGGCTGCAGGTGGACACAAATGATCAATGCATGGTTTAAAATATTTAGGTAGCCTAGTTTTAGATTTTTGGTATCATCAGAGAACCAAATGAGACTTGTTTCCATAGGCAGCTCCATTTGATAGATGGCAGGTTTAACAGAATTGTCACTGCTGAGTAAAGATTTATTGTGTTGTCTTTAGCAACAACAGTCAACTGATGAAAGAGGAGCAGTGATGGTCGAATTAGCTGCAATTTTGCTGCCTGATTGGAGGCCAGATTGTGATAAATGTAGTCTACAAAACTGATTTGTGCATGCACAATGTAGCACGACTCACAATTGTGTTGAAATAAGCTTCGTGTAATAAACGCACTGCATGGCAAAGGGGAGGCAAAACGATGCGCAAAACTTGTGCAATAAAACATTTATCCTGGGACCTTTCATTGGGACAGGAGGAGTAACTGAGGAGATAACAGAATTTACATGTGTTCAGATTTGCATTTATTCATGGAACAACATTACAATAAAAGCACGAGATTCCTCTATAAAACGCAAGGGCTTATAAACAATATTGTTTAGTGGTTTCGTTTTATCTAAACACACTCTCTCTCTCTCTCTCTCACACACACACACACACACACACACACACACACATTATATATATACTATATATACACAAGTTACATTTTGTACAAATTGATATAACTTAGTCTATGTCCTGAGTCTCTGAAGCGGTGTGACATTGTGGTAGGGGGACTACTGTTTTGTAGCTATTTTTCTTATGTAAACAAAAACAAAATAGTTTATTTGAACATTGCTATCCGTAAACATCAATATGAATAAGGGATTGAGTAAGTAAAATAATTTAAAAACCACACCATATAACTTTAGGCCTAGGATCTGCATAGAGTGAAATATTGCTGCAACACAATGTCTTTTCGTCTCTTCTCTCTCAGGCTGATCAAACTGTTAATCAGTCACTGTTTTTCAGAGAAAAAAAACGATCAAGTGTTTTCAGCACGCGTTGCTTCTTGTTGTTGTTGTTGTTGTTGTCTCTTTTCCAGCTTATCTTTGTATGAACATCCTGTGTGCTCGTGTAGCCTATAGGCCTAGAAAGATTGCAAAAATAAAGTCGAGTCCCTTGATTTGTTTTTATATTAAACTCTTGCAGTGAAAGTCTGTGTGCTGGTGCTCAGTAGACGCTTTGCGGGGCCCCGGCGTGCTGCTGGTACCACGCGCCGCTGTAGTCTTCCGGGTAGGGCGGCGTCGTGGACGAGCTGAGCGCGACCGGCGTCACGTGACCGCGGATCACTGGGTTCGCGTGCGCGCCGGTGTCCCAGAGCGCGGGCGAGGGCGGGGAGTTACAGGACATGGAGTCGCTGGCGTTGGGACTGTGATCCAGAGGGATCTCGCCGTTCTTGTACAGCTTCTTGAACTTGGACCGTCGGTTCTGGAACCATATTTTCACCTGGTCGAGAAAAAGAGAGGAATCAACGTGTGTGTGTGTGTGTGTGTGTGTGTGTGTGTGTGTGTGTGTGTGTGTGTGTGTGTGTGTGTAGCGCGACGGATAAATAATAAGAATAATACACACCAATGAGGAAAACTCGGATGAATTGAATGAGTAAACTGAAACTGAAATGTGTTTCTATAGCTGATGTACAACTGTTCACTGATCAAGCAAGTCAGGGTTTATCTGGGTACAACTGAGTAAAAGTAATAATACAGAGGAATTAGAAATCCGGTTCAGTGACTCAGTGTGTCTGTGTGAGTGTGTGAGAGAGAGAGACAGTGTGTGTGTGTGAGAGAGAGAGAGAGAGAGAGAGAGAGAGAGAGAGAGACAGTGTGTGTGTGAGAGAGAGAGGGCGAGTGTGTGTGTGTGTGTGTGTGTGTGTGTGTGTGTGTGTGTGTGTGTGTGTGTGTGTGAGAGAGAGAGTGAGCGAGTGTGTGTGTGTGTGTGTGTGTGTGTGTGTGTGTGTGTGTGTGTGAGAGAGAGAGAGAGAGAGAGAGAGAGTGTGTGTGTGTGTGTGTGTGTGTGTGTGTGTGTGTGTGTGTGTGTGTGTGTGAGAGAGAGAGAGAGAGTGTGAGAGAGAGTGAGCGAGTGTGTGTGTGTGTGTGAGAGAGAGAGAGAGAGAGAGAGAGAGAGAGTGAGCGTGTGAGAGAGAGAGTGAGCGAGTGCGTGTGAGAGAGAGAGAGACAGAGAGTGAGCGTGTGTGAGAGTGAGCATGTGAGAGAGAGAGTGAGAGAGAGAGAGCGTGTGAGAGAGAGAGTGAGCGAGTGTGTGTGTGTGTGTGTGTGTGTGTGTGAGAGAGAGAGAGAGAGAGAGAGAGAGAGAGTGAGCGTGTGTGAGAGAGAGTGAGCGAGTGTGAGAGTGAGCGAGTGTGTGTGTGTGTGTGTGTGTGTGTGTGTGTGTGTGTGTGTGTGTGAGAGAGAGAGAGAGAGAGAGAGAGAGAGAGTGAGCGTGTGTGAGAGAGAGAGTGAGCGTGTGTGTGTGAGAGAGAGAAAGCGCTGTACCTGAGTCTGAGTTAAGCCGAGCTGTGCAGCGAGTTCCGCTCTCTCCGGGAGCGCGAGGTATTGCGCCTTTTGGAAGCGCCGCTGCAGCGCTGCGAGCTGGAAGCTGGAATAGATGGTACGTGGTTTGCGCACTTTCTTGGGTTTTCCGTTCACCATCCGCACTTCAGTCTCCGGCTCCTCTTTCACTGTAAACAAAAACAAGCAAACAAACAAAACCCTGAAATAAAAGTTTTAAAAAGCACAACGTCTGCTACCAGACTCACCACGTCTATGCTCCACAATATACCATTCATAATAATAATAATAATAATAATAATAATAATAATAATATCATCAGCAATACCATCATAATGTTCAAACGTGTTTATGTTTGTCCGGCTGATATACGAGTCCAACAGGACCAAGCGGGGTGTAGCTACGAATTCTGCAATATTTCGACAGTCATAATTACAGATAATTACACTCACTCTTTTGATGTTGATATTATTAACATGCCTGATATGATTAAACTTTTCACTCGCCGGAACAAGTTCGGTTGGCTCGAATACGCCTTCTATGACCTGCTGTATATCTTCAGTCACAGATCAGGCTTTTACAAGAAGAAAAAATAAAACGTACAGTGAGAACAAAACGTAAAAATAAACATTTTTCTGATTATTTGACGGAAGTCGGGAAAATTCATCATGTCGGATATATTTACCAGGTTAATGAGCTCAGGGCTGATCAAATCCAAAAGAACAGAAGCAGAATTTGTTTGGGGTATTTTTTTTTAGTAATGTTTATTTAAAATAAATAAAGAAACATTTGTAGTATTATTTAAACCTTATACTGGTGTAATAATAATAATAATTATTATTATTATTATTAGTAGTAGTAGTAGTAGTAGTGTATTTATATAATGTTAGTGGTTTTTTTTATAAATGTATTATTTGTTTCATACTAATAACAGACTATATTTATGATTATTATTTTTAATATTCATTTTATTTTTATTATAAAGTATACACCAACGCTCCTAGTCTATATGTAGGATGTTGTTCATGCTGCACAAGCATTTTAAGTCTATATTGTATATTTAGTGTCTGAGTGTACAGCAGACTTCCATGACCGATTTCACACACACACACACACACACACACACACACACACACACACACACACACACACACACACTAACTGTGATGATCATATTACATATAAAAAGTGTGTGTGTGTGTAGACTCAAGTCTACTTTAATATTCAGTATTTATCCATGAAGATGAGGGACATGTTGCTCTTTGTGTCGCCGTGTTATACACTTTCTTGTGTTATCCGTGTATCTTAAATGTACACTATATTTATGTATTTTCTGCATTATTTTACTACATCAGTCAATCAATCGTTATGGTCGATAGATATCAAAGGCTGACCCGAGTATTAAGCTAACAGATACAGATACAGTGATGGAATATCTTTTCTGATCTTCAGCAAATATCTGAGGTCCTGTATTTTGTGTAAGGCTGAATAAACAGTCGAGGTGTTCATTCAGCCCTGGGCTTTGTGTTCTAAGCCTACTCATGCGGAACCCACACTGATTGCGCGCTCCAGTGTTCACTGCGCTTCACCAAAAACAACATGTGGAAGTTTTTTTTTTTTTTTTCCGATTTAGTCCAAAATAAATAAATGCTGTAAATTTGACCCACCTGCGATTTGGGGCGGTGTGTGTCCGTCTCTGGTGTACTGGCTGTACTGGTGGCGGTACTGGTGGCTGTAGGGGTACTCGGCCTTGGCGCCGTACGGAGCCGCGCTGCTCATAGCGCACACGTTAAACTGGTGGTAGGAGGTGTGCTGCGCCTGCGCGTACGCCTGGCCAGGGTAGTAGTCATGATGACCCTGGTGGGCTGTGTAGTAGCCCATGTCCGTGGCTGAGGACTCGGGCAGAGTAGGAGAGTCCTTGCAGCCCGGGTGGCAGCTCATGGAGCCGGAGAGATCAGAGGAAATGCCGGATAGCTTCCTGTCGTACGTCGCTCCACTCATCATGGGAGAGGAAAGAAAAAACAACACTGCAAGAAATGATACAATCACCCGGCTTTTCCTACAAGAGCCTCCGTCCTTCTCCTGCGGTGTGTGTGTGTGTGTAAGAAGGAGAATGTAGGACGCCCTGAAGGCGAATCCTTGAAGTTCTGGAGCTCCTCTGTGCTCAACTTCTTCTCAGATGAAGCTATGAAGCTGCTACTCCGTTAATGACAAAGCACTCAGTTTGGGAAAGTAAATTATAGGGCGGCCGAGTGGATGCTGCTCTCTGATTGGCTGGAACACTTCATCTCTCTCTCTCTCTCTCTCTCTCTCCCCTCCACACACACGCCAGTACTGGATATTTTTGTAGATCTTTTTAGTGCCAGTAGAATAGAATATTTTCTGCATCTGCACTAAATGAAAAAAGAAAAGTCTCAGTATCTTTGACTAAACCTGATATTTTTATCTTGTTTTTGTTTTGGTTGAATTCTTGGTGGAATGGACAGGAATAAAAATGCTAACATTAGAGGAAAATCAAGCAAAATATCATTAACAGTACTAAGGGTTACAGTCTCTGCTTCTTTCTTTCTTTCTTTCTTTCTTTCTTTCTTTCTTTCTTTCTTTCTTTCTTTCTTTGGTCCTGTGTTTTTCAATTTAAATACCACCAATAAAATTATACTAATACTAATAATAACTATGTTCAAACGAGATAATTCACAAGTTCCTTGCTTTTCTTTCGAACCCAGTGTCCATTCAGGTGGATATTCAGGAGGACTGGTCACCTGGACAAGAGCCAACATTGTGAAGGCTCCTGTCTTTTTCTATTCTTATTCAGAAAAGACAAGAGACTGGTTTAGTGGTGAAAGACTTTTCAATAAAAGCCTGAAGGCCAGTGGGGCATTGCTCTAGATCCCCCTGACACCGAGGCATCTGAGGTGTGTTAACTTTTGGCACTGAGATAGTCAGGTACTTCTGGCTTGTAACATGTTTTATGTAGAATGCTGATCCAGGGAAATTAGCAGAAGAGCTTCATACAGAATAGGGGTCGAGCAGAATTGGAAATGAGCTCATGTGCACTCTCGGTGAGCATCTTGGCCAGTGTGTGCTTATGGGATATAAATATATTATGGGATGTACTACTTAATAAGCAAACAAATCTATCTGTCCAATAAATTTATTTCCATAAGTGCATTGTTAGATAAACAAATAAATAAATAAATTTTAATTAGCATTTATTGAATAAATAATGCATTTATATATGTTTATATTATTTTAAATATAATATATACATTTGTTTAAATTATATATTATTCATTGCATACATTTAAATAAATAAATAAATAAATGCACGAATATTGTTTGTTTTTGTTTGTTTGTTTTCCCCCAGAACAATAACAGTGCTCAGTCAGCTCTAAATCCAAGATTCTGTGCTAAAATTACATCTCAGCTTCAAACACTGTGTTTTTGTCTGTGAAATGACACCAAATGTGACTTATTTTTTATTTAAAAAAAATAGAGTTTTTAAACCTTTTTTTGTTGTTCTCTGTTTTGTTAAACTTTCCTCAGTAATAAACAACGTGAGCTTTGATTGTTCTGTATAATTTCTGGTTTGTTAAGGCAGAAAAACAGTTGGAGAAAAGTTGCTCTGGAGTATGTTTTTTGTTTTGTTTTGTTTGAATTTGTTTCTAATGTAATACTGCCTCCCTGTGGTCTAAACTGGAACTTTATCATCACACACTTCCAGCTCTACTGAGAACACTGACTGGAATTACTCAGGTCACTGGAGGAGTGGCAGAAATGAGAGTCTACCAGTGGCGGCTCCTGAATTTTTTTTCGGGGGGGGCAATTTTCCCCCGTTATGTCTACACGGACCATAAATGTCCACAGGACTGAAGTAAATTGACCTAGGTAGTAAATCAATTGGCTGAACTTGTTTTTGCCTGGTAAATTCAGATATCAGTATAGACAATATCTCTTCTCTCCACTAGGTGGCAACACTGAACAAGTTAAAGGTGGCAAACTAAGGTCGCCTAGTAAACTAGACCCACCCGCCTAGCGGCCAAAAATATTTTTGCCTACGAGTGGCAAATATTCACATTTAGTCTGGCTTGCCAGGCTAAAACTAAGGAAGATTCATTGTGAAGCCTTCAAAGCAAAACATTTGGCATCACAATCAATTAATATTACATTACTCATTTATTTTCTCATATTTTTCCAGTATTCTATAATAAGTAGACACAAATTCTTAATTATAAACATATTCTAATTTCTTCATTCTAAAGAATGCAATTAAAGTGGCAGGATATAAATCCAAAACAAGTGTTTATTTAAGTTTTGAAAAAGATGAAGAAAAGCATAACCATCAAACAAACCTGTGCAGCTTAATTATGTGTTTTTTTATATGGAATTGCACCATTTTAACAACAAATAATAATTCTAAATAAATTCTGCTGTTTTTTTCCCCAAGAATTCCTCCAGAAAGCCATGCCTTAAAAGGAAATATAAAGTATTACAAGCATGTCAATGAACACAAAAGGCTTTAGTTATTTAGCTATATACACACACACAAGGTTACAAAAGGTTTTGTAGTCAGTGCAACTTGGCTTAACAAGTTGGAAAAAAGGTAAGGTGCTGCTGGCTCCAATGAACACATATACTGTACAATATATAAAAACTGAAAATATACTTAATTTACACCAAGTCAGAGAGAACTTGAGGCTACTGAAATATTCCAAGCATGGCAATGTTAAACTGCCATTGGTAAAACAAAAACATGGCAATGTTAAACTGCCATTGGTAAAACAAAAACATGGCAATGTTAAACTGCCATTGGTAACACACACACACACACACACACACACACACACACACACACACACAAACAACTTTTGCCTAGTAAATTCAAATATCAGATATCACTGTACCGTCTGCTGTGCTACTTCCAGGGTGGAAGAGAACGCAAGGGTAGCAAAAAAGAGCACTGACTACATCACAGCCAGCTAGCCAAGTTTTCCGGTGGTACCAGTTCTTATTAAAACCTCTTGAGTAGGTCTTCTCCCCCTTCGTAGACACTTGCTTGATGTTTAAATTCGGTCTAGGAGATCCTAGCTGTTTGATTGCCGTTTTCTCCTCATTGGTACGACGACTAAAGGGAACTTCTTTCAGAGATGCTATCGTATTGTTGCACTCAACACTCGCCATCTTCTTCATAGAATGTTCACACATTTCCCGCGCAAGTTGCGTTTTCCAGCCCAAAATTATGTTCAAAACCCGCCAAATTGCACTTAAAACCGCCCAATCTGGCAACACTTGCGTGGCGCAACAGGCATATGACGTAAGCACACTGCTTGTGCGAGCACATAAAACCTAATAGAAAATGCATTGGGAGCATGATTTTCGAAAAAAACGTACGTACCATTAGTGTCAATGGGAGATTTTGGGGCAAATCTGAACCTGACAGAAATCACACCAAAAGGGCGTGGCTACACCAGGCGCGACCTTAGTCTGATTGGACAATGACATTACTGTTGCCGTGGTAGTAGGGGTAGATAAAAAAAAAAAATATATATATATATATATATATATATATATATATATATATATATATATATATATATCTCCCTCCCTGTTTGGGAGTGCGTCGCCCAAATCGCCCCTATTAACGAGCCGCCAGTGGAGTCTACTATAAACAGTTTGACACTTCAGCCAAATATAGGGGCAGTTATCGCCTACTGGCTAGAAAAGTGGTTTGGGGGCCAAAGGGTTGATTCTCAAGACTCGCAGGAACAGTGTATTAAAAAAAAAAGCTTTAATTTGTCATACAGTATATGTCACAAATAAAGGCTGCTGCTTCATCTTAAAATCAAGTAAATCTTGATTGATAGCTAAAAAATAAAAGCATGTTGTGAATGAATATCAGGCCACATTCTGGTGAAATCTGTACCGTACCGTAGAAGACTCTCAGGCTCATGCAAACAAATGCTGTAGAACAAAGATTCCTTTAAAAACAATGAAATTAAAGGTTTCTACATTTTAAAAAAAGTATAAAGAGCCATAAACAGTAACAAATGGAACGAAGTCAATATTTGGTGTGACAACTTTTTGCTTAAATAGATAGTCATCACGGTACAATGTGTTGAGTTTTATAAAGAAATGAGCTGGAAGTTTTCCTGAGTATCTTCCAGAACCAGCCCCAGATCTTCTGGAGGCACTCGCTTCTTTGTCATAGTTGCTTATCCTTTTTGCACACATTATGCTTTTTGACTGAAAGAAAAAAACATCTTTTTATGTGATTTTCTGCTTTCTTACTGACATACAAACATTTTATTTTCTGTAACGTTTAACTTTGTCCTGGAAAACTAATGTTTGAAAATCTAAAATGGATTTGTACTGACTCAGTAATGTAGAAGTCATGAAATAGAAATCTATAACAAGGTTTGTATTTAAAAAAAAAAAAAAGGGTGGCTATCAGGGGCAGATCCAGGAAAATGGGAAGGGGGTGGGGTGCATCAACTCAGGGGTCTGGGGGCTGCCAGAGGCCCCCGGAAGCTCTGCTGTTTTTAAATGCCCAGAGATGTATTTTGATCTGTCAGAGACATATTGTAAATGAAATCTCTTAAAGAAAATTCCCATATCAAAAAATATGTATTAAAAGTAGGAACTATCAAAACCATTTTATGAGTCACTGAAAATGATATTGTCAGAGTTGCAGGTATATGCATAGAAAGTAGTAATTTTTTTCTCCTATTTATCTTTGAGACCAACACTAGGTTTTCTGCAGACCATGAGGATTCCTCCTCTATGTTTACTTACACACTTCCTTTTAAATTGGAAACAAAGCCCGACAGTTATGGAACAGCCTTCCAAGTAGTGTTCGGGAATCAGACACAGTCTCAGTGTTTAAGTCTAGGCTGAAAACATATCTGTTTAGTCAAGCCTTTTGTTAATGGTGTTGATGAGGTAAAGGTGTAGATCTGGAGGGTCATCAGACAGAGTGTTTTGGTAAACTGGGATGTATGGATGCTGTCAGTCCCCACTCGCTTGCTCACTCAAGTTTGTTGACGGTGTAGTGGCTGCTGCTTTATGTCCCGGGGCTCCCTCATGCCTGTGTTACCTTCTGTCTCTCTCCTTTTACAACCCGATTCCAAAAAAGTTTGGACAAAGTACAAATTGTAAATAAAAACGCAATGCAATGATGTGGAAGTTTCAAAATTCCATATTTTATTCAGAATAGAACATAGATGACATATCAAATGTTTAAACTGAGAAAATGTATCATTTAAAGAGAAAAATTAGGTGATTTTAAATTTCATGACAACAACACATCTCAAAAAAGTTGGGACAAGGCCATGTTTTCCACTGTGAGACATCCCCTTTTCTCTTTACAACAGTCTGTAAACGTCTGGGGACTGAGGAGACAAGTTGCTCAAGTTTAGGGATAGGAATGTTAACCCATTCTTGTCTAATGTAGGATTCTAGTTGCTCAACTGTCTTAGGTCTTTTTTGTCGTATCTTCCGTTTTATGATGCGCCAAATGTTTTCTATGGGTGAAAGATCTGGACTGCAGGCTGGCCAGTTCAGTACCCGGATCCTTCTTCTATGCAGCCATGATGCTGTAATTGGTGCAGTATGTGGTTTGGCATTGTCGGGTTGGAAAATGCAAGGTCTTCCCTGAAAGAGACGTCGTCTGGATGGGAGCACATGTTGCTCTAGAACCTGGATATACCTTTCAGCATTGATGGTGTCTTTCCAGATGTGTAAGCTGCCCATGCCACACGCACTAATGCAACCCCATACCATCAGAGATGCAGGCTTCTGAACTGAGCGCTGATAACAACTTGGGTTGTCCTTCTCCTCTTTAGTCCGAATGACACGGCGTCCCTGATTTCCATAAAGAACTTCAAATTTTGATCCGTCTGACCACAGAACAGTTTTTCACTTTGCCACAGTCCATTTTAAATGAACCTTGGCCCAGAGAAGACGTCTGCGCTTCTGGATCACGTTTAGATACGGCTTCTTCTTTGAACTATAGAGTTTTAGCTGGCAAAGGCGGATGGCACAGTGAATTGTGTTCACAGATAATGTTCTCTGGAAATATTCCTGAACCCATTTTGTGATTTCCAATACAGAAGCATGCCTGTATGTGATGCAGTGCCGTCTAAGGGCCCGAAGATCATGGCCACCCAGTATGGTTTTCCGGCCTTGACCCTTACGCACAGAGATTCTTCCAGATTCTCTGAATCTTTTGATGATGATATGCACTGTAGATGATGATATGTTCAAACTCTTTGCAATTTTACACTGTCGAACTCCTTTCTGATATTGCTCCACTATTTGTCGGTGCAGAATTAGGGGGATTGGTGATCCTCTTCCCATCTTTACTTCTGAGAGCCGCTGCCACTCCAAGATGCTCATGTTATACCCAGTCATGTTAATGACCTATTGCCAATTGACCTAATGAGTTGCAATTTGGTCCTCCAGCTGTTCCTTTTTTGTACCTTTAACTTTTCCAGCCTCTTATTGCCCCTGTCCCAACTTTTTTGAGATGTGTTGCTGTCATGAAATTTCAAATGAGCCAATATTTGGCATGACATTTCAAAATGTCTCACTTTCGACATTTGATATGTTGTCTATGTTCTATTGTGAATACAATATCAGTTTTTGAGATTTGTAAATTATTGCATTCCGTTTTTATTTACAATTTGTACTTTGTCCCAACTTTTTTGGAATCGGGGTTGTAGTTATGCCGGAGTCCCTGCTTGCACTCAGTGCAATATGTATACTGTTCCTACTTATTCAGGTGACATTGGGCATACCTAACAACCTGTGTTTTCTCTCTCCCCCCCCCAAATCTGTCCCTCTGAGTTACAACCCCGATTCCAAAAAAGACAAAAAAGACCTAAGACAGTTGAGCAACTAGAATCCTACATTAGACAAGAATGGGTTAACATTCCTATCCCTAAACTTGAGCAACTTGTCTCCTCAGTCCCCAGACGTTTACAGACTGTTGTAAAGAGAAAAGCGGATGTCTCACAGTGGTAAACATGGCCTTGTCCCAACTTTTTTGAGATGTGTTGTTGTCATGAAATTTAAAATCACCTAATTTTTCTCTTTAAATGATACATTTTCTCAGTTTAAACATTTGATATGTCATCTAAGTTCTATTCTGAATAAAATATGGAATTTTGAAACTTCCACATCATTGCATTCTATTTTTATTAAGGCCCGAGCACCGTTCAGTGCGAAGACCCTATTGTTTTTCGAAGGATTATTTATTTTTTCTTTTTCTGTCACGCTAGGCTTTTTTTGAGGCATTTCCCATGCATGAAAACTCATGAAATTTGATACACACATCAGTCATTGTTACCTCTTCTCAGCCACAGACGTTTGGCCCAGAGCATGGCCTAGGGACTTCATAGCACCCCTTTTTCCATTTCCCATTGAAATGAATGGGTAGAACTTTGGAGTTCTACCCAAAGTTCTACCCTTTGGATGATGTCATGCCCAATAGGAAGTGAGGTAATTGGTAGATCAAATACACACACAAACACAAGTACATACATACATACATACATACATACATACATACATACATACATACATACATACAGAAGTACAAATATAAACCGAAGCAAAAAAGTTAGAAAGTTGAACCTTAAATATATTGTCAAATGGAAAATGTACACACAATAGCTTCATGTATACTAAAGTAAGCTTTGCTTTCACATGCTGTGTTATACTCAGTCATTGTAACCGCTTCTCAGTCATTTTGGGTTAGGGTTAGAGATAGAGATAAGGAGGAGACACATGTATAGTTTTGTACATATATAAATGTACATTTTCACACCACAGAAACACACACACACACACACACACACACACACACACACACACACACACACACACTTACAGTCTTTGTCTGTCTATCTCTCATCCGTCAAGCAGTCATGGCATTTGCAACATGCACATCACCTTTGAACATTTGATGAATATATTTTACAATTTGTACTTTGTCCCAACTTTTTTGGAATCGGGGTTGTACATGTCGGTCCTGGGATCGAGATGCTGACCTCTTCTGCTCCTCGGACCTGCCTGATCCATCCTGGTGCCCTGTGTCTGGTTGGAGTCTCATCGCATCGTTCCTGTGGAGGGCGGCCCCATGTGGACAGTTAGGGGTCGTGCCTGGAGGATGCTCTGGACTCTTGCAGTGGTGCTTTTGTGGCTGGGGACTGCAGTTAACTTGCTGATTTTGGGACTGCGGTTGTCGTGAACAGTTTTGCGCTCAGGTTTCCGTCAGTGGGGGGTTTATAGCATCAACAAAGCTGACTTTATGTTAGGACTGTTAATGTTATAGTCATGTTGTCTGTTGCTGTCCAAATGAGGATGGGTTCCCTTTTGAGTCTGGTTCCTCTTGAGGTTTCTTCCTAATGTCGTCTGAGGGAGTTTTTCCTTGCCACCGTCGCCACAGGCTTGCTCATTGGGGATAGAGTAGGGATAAAATTAGCTCATGTTTTAAGTCGTTCAAATTCTGTAAAGCTGCTTTGCGACAATGTTTATTGTTAAAAGCGCAATACAAATAAACTTGACTTCACTTCACTTAAATGGACGTACAGTGGTGCTTGAAAGTTTGTGAACCCTTTAGAATTTTCTATATTTCTACATAAATATGACCTAAAACAACAACATATTTTCACACAAGTCCTAAAAGTAGATAAAGAGAACCCAGTTAAACAAATGAGACAAAAATATTAGACTTGGTCATTTATTTATTGAGGAAAATGATCCAATATTACATATCTGTGAGTGGCAAAAGTATGTGAACCTTTGCTTTCAGTATCTGGTGTGACCCCCTTGTGCAGCAATAACTGCAACTAAACATTTCTGGTAACTGTTGATCAGTCCTGCACACCGGCTTGGAGGAATTTTAGCCCATTCCTCCATACAGAACAGCTTCAACTCTGGGATGTTGATGGGTTTCCTCACATGAACTGCTCGCTTCAGGTCCTTCCACAACATTTCGATTGGATTAAGGTCAGGACTTTGACTTGGCCAATCCAAAACATCAACTTTATTCATCTTTAACCATTCTTTGGTAGAATGCCTTGTGTGCTTAGGGTCGTTGTCTTGCTGCATGACCCACCTTCTCTTGAGATTCAGTTCATGGACAGATGTCCTGACATTTTCCTTTAGAATTCGCTGGTATAATTCAGAATTCATTGTTCCATCAATGATGGCAAGCCGTCCTGGCCCAGATGCAGCAAAACGGGCCCAAACCATGATACTACCACCACCATGTTTCACACATGGGATAAGGTTCTTATGCTGGAATGCAGTGTTTTCCTTTCTCCAAACGTAATGCTTCTCATTTAAACCAAAAAGTTCCATTTTGGTCTCATCCATCTGCAAAACATTTTTTCAATAGCATTCTGGCTTGTCCACGTGATCTTTAGCAAACTGCAGACGAGCAGCAATGTTCTTTTTGGAGAGAAGTAGCTTTCTCCTTGCAACCTTGCCATATACACCATTGTTGTTCAGTGTTCTCCTGATGGTGGACTCATGAACATTAACATTAGCCAATGTGAGAGAGACCTTTGGTTGCTTAGATGTTACCCTGGGGTCCTTTGTGACCTCGCTGACTATTACATGCCTTGCTCTTGGAGTGATCTTTGTTGGTCGACCACATAGGTCGCATAGGTCGTACGTCGACGACTACCTGTGAAAAAAAAATCTCCTTCTCACCCCCGGCGGGGGGGTGGTATCCATGTCATCCTCAAGCTCGGGTTCTCTACCAGAGGCCTGGGAGTTTGAGGGTTCTGTGCAGTATCTTCGATGTTCCTAGGACTGTGCTCTTCTGGACTGAGGCTTCAGATGTTGTTCCTGGGATTTGCTGGAGCCACTCTCCCAGTTTGGGGGTTACTGCCCCAAGTGCCCCCACTACCACAGGGACCACGCAACCCTTGACCTTCCACATCCATTCCAGCTGCTCTTTCAACCCTTGATACTTCTCAAGTTTCTCATGTTCCTTCTTCCTGATGTTGGCGTCAGCTGGGATCGCCACATCTATCACCACCACCCTCTTCTGCTCTTTGTCCACCACCACTATGTCCGGTTGGTTAGCCAGGATCTGTTTGTCAGTCTGGAAGCTGAAGTCCCACAGAACCTTGGCCCTGTTGTTCTCAGCCACCTTCTGTGGTATGGCCCATTGGGACTTGGGTACTTCTATTCCATACTGGTTGCAGATGTTCCTGTATACTATCCCAGCCACTTGGTTGTGCCTCTCCATGTACGCTGATCCAGCTAGCATCTTACACCCTGCTACTATGTGCTGGACTGTTTCAGGGGCTTCTTTGCACAGTCTGCATCTTGGGTCTGATCTACTCTGGTAGATCCTGGCCTCTATGGCTCTTGTGCTTATGGCCTGTTCTTGTGCTGCCATGATTAGTGCCTCTGTGCTGTCTGTCAGTCCTGCATTATCCAGCCACTGGTAGGATTTCTTGATATCAGCCACTTCCTCTATCTGACGGTGGTACATGCCATGTAGGGGTTTGTCCCTCCAGGTTGTCTGTTCCTCCTCCTCCTCTGCACTCTCATCAGGGTTCTGCTGCCTGAGACATTCACCTAGCAGATCATCCTTTGGGGCCATCTTTCTGATGTATTCTCGGATTTTCAATGTTTCATCCTGGACCATGGTCTTGATGCTCACTAGCCCTCGGCCTCCCTCTTTCCGCTTAGTGTATAGTCTCAGGGTGCTGGACTTGGGGTGGAACCCTCCATGCATGGTGAGGAGCTTTCTAGTCTTGATATCTGTGGCTTCTATCTCCTCCTTTGGCCAGTTTATGATACCAGCGGGGTATCTGATGACTGGTAGTGCGTACATGTTGATGGCTCAGACCTTGTTCTTACCATTCAGCTGACTTTTCAGGACCTGCCTTACTCTCTGGAGGTATTTGGCTGTGGTTGACTTCCTTGTGGCCTCTTCATGGTTTCCATTAGCCTGTGGGATGCCAAGGTACTTGTAGCTGTCTTGGATATCACCTATGTTGCCCCCGGTAGGTCAATCCCCTCAGTCCAGATCATCTTGCCTCTCTTTGAGACCATCCGGCCACACTTGTCCAATCCGAATGACATCCCTATGTCATCGCTGTAGATCCGGGTGGTGTGGATCAGCGAGTCTATTTCTTGCTCATTCCTGGCATACAGCTTGATGTCATCCATGTAGAGCAGGTGGCTGATTGTTGCCCCACTACAGAATCGGTACCCGTAGCCGCTCTTCATGATGATCTGACTGAGGGGGTTCAGGCCTATGCAGAACAGCAGTGGTGATAGCGCATCTCCTTGGTATATGCCGCACTTGATGTTGACTTGGGCAATGGGTTTTGAGTTGGCCTCTAGGGTTGTCTTCCACATTTCCATTGAGTTCTGGATGAAGGTCCTTAGGTTCCTGTTGATCTTATACAGTTCCAGACATTCCAGTATCCATGTGTGTGGCATTGAGTCGTAGGCTTTCTTGTAGTCAATCCAGGCAGTGCACAGGTTGGTCTGTCTCTTCTTACCGTCTTGGGCGACTGTTCTATCAACCAGTAGCTGGTGCTTGGCTCCTCTGGTGTTACTGCCAATTCCTTTCTGTGCCTTGCTCATGTATTGAGCCACATGCTTACTCATTTTTGCCGCAATGATGCCTGACAGGGCCTTCCATGTTGTGCAGAGACAGGTAATTGGCCGGTAGTTGGATGGGATGGGTCCCTTCTGGGGGTCCTTCATGATTAGGACTGTCCTGCCTTGGGTTAGCCATTCTGGGTGGGTCCCATCCCTCAGCAGCTGGTTCATCTGTGCTGCTAGGCGTTCATGGAGTGCAGTTAGCTTCTTCAGCCAGTACGTATGGATCATATCGGGGCCTGGTGCTGTCCAGCTCTTCATCTTTGACACTTTTTCTTGGACGTCTGCCATTGAGATGGTTACTGGTTCTTGTTCTGGGAGGTTGCTGTGGTCAGCTCTTAGGTCCACTAACCATTGGGCATTGGTGTTGTGTGATGCCTTTCTTTCCCATATGTCTTTCCAGTATTTTTCCACCTCAGCTCTTGGTGGGTCTGACCGGTTGTTGTTTCCCTGCCACTGAGAGTACACCTTGGCTGGTTCAGTGGAGAACAGCTTGTTTATTCTCCTGGCCTCTCCCTCCTTGGTGTATCTCTTCAACCGGGTGGCCAGAGCTGTTAGTCGCTGTTTGGCAGTTTCGAGTGCCTCTGGTATGGAGAGTGAGTTGTACTTCCTGGGTGCCCCTTTATTCACCATGTTCCCTTTCTGTAGTTCAGCTAGCTGGCTAACTTCTCTCCGTGCTGCCTTTATCTTGGCCTCTAATCGTCTTTTCCATGGTGGATACTGTTTGTTATGTCCCGAGCCCACCTTGTGTCCAAGCATCTCCATGATTACTGTTGCTGTACTGTGTATCAGCTTGTTGGTCTCAGTGATGGTTCTTGTGGAGATTGTCTTCAGAGCAGCATTCACATCTACTAGTAGATCTTCTGAAGGTACTTGGCAACTCAGCTTCGGTATTCATCAGGGGCTCCAGGTTTCCAGCTGGGTCACGATCTTCCTTCTCAGGTCAGCAGCTCTTGTTGAGGCTGTTGGGGCTTGGTACCCAATCTCTGGTTGTGGGGATGATGAGGACATCTCCCCACTGACCTGTCTTCCTGGCTCCCCCTTGCCGTAGCATCATTGTTGTATTTCATTAATCTCTAGTTGTGATAGTAGATTTCGATTACGGATGTTGGAACACTGGGCTAATAGCTGTTTCTTTGTTAGCCTTGATTGTGGGTTTCGAAGTATCCAATGGTCCCACATTCGCTGCATATATCCCCTCTCTCTGGGATTGCTTGTATAGTAGCATTCCAGCAATTCCGTATTTTCTGTCCTCGTCCATCGATGTCTTGTTCCAGTAGCCCATTTACGTCGACGACTACCTGTATATATATATATGTATATATATATATATATTAGTGCTGTCAAGCGATTAAAATATTTAATCGCGATTAATGTCGCGACTGTCATAGTTAACTTGCGATTAATCGCAATTTAATCGCACATTTTTGTCACATGAAAAACCATTGTAATTCTCTTATCAGCATAAAAAAGTGAATGGGCTTGCTTTGTACCAATGTTTTTTTTTTATTGCAGAGCATAACACGTCTTGTCACAGCCACTGACATCCATAACTTCCATATTAGATGAGAAAACCAAGGGATGAAAAATAAAGTGCATATCACTGTGAAAATAAAAAAAAGTTTTATTTTACTCTTCAGTTGTTTCTTTTGAAGAGAAGTATTTGCCATAAAAGAAGAAAAAAACAGATAACAAAAATAAAAACGTTCATCATAGTGTGGCATTGTATTATCTAATGCTCACTGCTTATAACTCTACACCTACCCGGTGGAGATGAGCTGGGAAACTGAAGACTGAAGGAACAGTATTGAAAAGTATTTTTCCAGTCTCACCTGTGAAAGGTAATCCCATGTGATCTCGTTTGGACGGTAAACCTGTTGGTACAGTTAAACGCAGCGCGCGACAAGCCTCAGCAGGAACTACGGGTGACTCGCAGGGCCAAATTAGAATTTGCGTTAACGGCACTATTTTTTTAAATCGCGTTAAATTGAGATCGCGTTAACGCGTTATTATCGCGTTAACTTTGACAGCACTAATATATATATATATATATATATATATATATATATATATATATATATATGAACCGATTGCTAAAAGAACGCCCTCTAACGTTTGCATTTTATACTCATTTGATTTTTTTCTTTTTTGTATTTTTAATATATTTGTGTTTCTGTGCTGCCTTCTTATAAAACAGTGTATACTACTTTCAGCTCTATTCTATCCTTTAAAAGGTGTTCCATATGTAAATAAAAATCAGTGTGTCATTGACTGTTATGGTGAGCCGGAGACTGTAGGTGGCGTATGAGCTGTGTAATTGGACACTGTGGCTGCTCTGGTTCTGACTTTTTTTTTTTTAATTCTGCTTACAGATTCTATCATACACACTGTGTGTGTGTGTGTGTGTGTGTGTGTGTGTGTGTGTGTGTGTGTGTGTGTGTGTGTGTGAGGGGATGATAGGAATATTTGATGGTTTTGACTTGTGGTATTTGTATGGGCCTCAGTTTGCTTCATTTGCAGAGCACAAACACGCACACACACAGATAGAGTGAAAAATAAACACACGCGGCGATGAACTGCCACATAAACACACACACATACACTGAGCAACAAATAAACACACACATGCACAGATAGAAGCACAAATAAACACACAAATGTGCACATGCATAGAGTGAAAACTAAGCACACAGGTCAACAACCAAACACACACACCACTGGCGGCTCGTTAATGGGGCGATTTGGGTGACGCACTCCCAAACAGGGAGGGAGATTTTTTATTTTTTTTTAATCTACTCCTACTACCACGGCAACAGTAATGTCATTGTCCAATCAGGCTAAGGTCGCGCCTGGTGTAGCCACGCCCTTTTGGGGCAATTTCTGTCAGGTTCAGATTTGCCCCAAAATCTCCCATTGACACTAATGGTACGTACGTTTTTTTTTTGAAAATCCTGCTCCCAATGCATTTTCTATTAGGTTTCATGTGCGCGCACAAGCAGCGTGCTTACGTCATACGCCTGTTGTGCCGCGCAAGTGTTGCCAGATTGGGCGGTTTTAAGTGCAATTTGGCGGGTTTTGAACATAATTTTGGGCTGGAAAACGCAACTTGCGCGGGAAATGTGTGAACATTCTATGAAGATGGGGGCGAGTGTTGAGTGCAACAATACGATAGCGACTCTGAAAGAAGTTCCCTTTAGTCGTCGTACCAATGAGGAGAAAACGGCAATCAAACAGCTAGGACCTCCTAGACCGAATTTAAACATCAAGCAAGTGTCTACGACGGGGGAGAAGACCTACTCAAGAGGTTTTAACAAGAACTGGTACCATCGGAAAACTTGGCTAGCTGGCTGTGATGTAGTCAATGCTCGTTTTGCTACCCTTGTGTTCTCTTCCACCCTGGAAGTAGCACAGCAGACGGTACAGTGATATCTGATATTTGAATTTACTAGGCAAAAGTTGTTTTTGTGTGTGTGTGTTTTACCAATGGCAGTTTAACATTGCCATGTTTTTGTTTTACCAATGGCAGTTTAACATTGCCATGCTTGGAATATTTCAGTAGCCTCAAGTTCTCTCTGACTTGGTGTAAATTAAGTATATTTTCACTTTTTATATATTGTACAGTATATCTGTGTTCATTGGAGCCAGCAGCACCTTACCTTTTTTCCAACTTGTTAAGCCAAGTTGCACTGACTACAAAACCTTGTGTAACCTTGTGTGTGTATAGCTAAATAACTAAAGCCTTTTGTGTTCATTGGCATGCTTGTAATACTTTAAATTTCCTCTTAAGGCATGGCTTTCTGGAGGAATTCTTGGGGGAAAAAATGCAGAATTTATTTAGAATTATTTGTTGTTAAAATGGTGCAATTCCATATAAAAAAAACCCACATAATTAAGCTGCACATGTTTGTTTGATGGTTATGCTTTTCTTCATCTTTTTCAAAACTTAAACACTTTTGGATTTATATCCTGCCACTTTAATTGCATTCTTTAGAATTGAAGAAATTAGAATATGTTTATAATTAAGAATTTGTGTCTACTTATTTGTGCCAGACTAAATGTGAATATTTGCCACTCGTAGGCAAAAATATTTTTGGCGCTAGGCGGGTGGGTCTAGTTTACTAGGCTACCTTAGTTTGCCACCTTTAACTTGTTCAGTGTTGCCACCTAGTGGAGAGAAGAGATATTGTCTATATTGATATCTGAATTTACCAGGCAAAAACAAGTTCGGCCAATTGATTTACTACCTAGGTCAATTTACTTCAGTCCTGTGGACATTTACGGTCAGTGTAGACATGACGGGGGAAAATTGCCCCCCCTGAAAAAAAATTCAGGAGCCGCCACTGACACACACACGGAGCAACCACTAAACACACACACAGACAGTGTGACAAATAAACACACATACAGATCAACAAATAAACACACACACACACAAATACACACAGAGCGAAAACCAAACACACACACTGAGATAAATGGCACAGACACACATACACACACACACACACACACACCAATACACACAGAGCGAAAACCAAACACACACACTGAGATAAATGGCACACACACACATACACAAAGCAACAAATAAACACATGCGCACACACACACAAAGATAGAGTAACAAACCAATCAAACACACACACACACACACACACACACACACACACACACACACAGATAAACCAACACACAGATAAACACACACAGAGTAAAAATTAAACACACAGAATGACAACTAAACACACACACATACAAAGCAACAACTAAACACGCACACAGAGTGACAAACCCATGCATGCACGTGCACACACACACACACACACACACACACACACACACACACACACACACACACAGTGTTTAGTGGTAGCTCTATATATGTGTGTGTGTGTGTGTGTGTAGGGCAGCGCACTTCTCCACATGAAAGATTCATTATTCACTTTGTATTTATCAGCTCGAGTGACACTGAGCACACGTTCATATTACACTAAGATCAAACGTTGCTTAACCCTTTTGAAACTCTTTGGCAGTAACGATCAGCGCTCGGACACAACTCCTTTGCAGAGCTTTTCGTTTTTTGCAATTGTTAAGACACAAAAACTGGTGCTTGTGGCACAATTATTGAAACCACTAACTCATGTAGCCGAATCTATTGACCAGATACGCTGAACCATAAGCACACTGTCTGCTTTACACTGAGTTTGAAATTCTAAAACACACTTTTTGCAAATGACTCCACACAGTTATCTACATTGCACACATCATTCAAAACTACAAGCCTGTGTGTGTTCTTTGCTGAACACTGCCACTGAAATACAAACTCGGTTATCAATCACCTGTAAACAGAATGCACATGTGAAAACACCTGTAACCAATGAGATCACTTGAAAATCAGAACTTCAACACTATACACAGGATTCAGGTTTGCTCTTTGGCTTGCATAACAATGGGGGCCCATGTTGGAGACTAAATCAGAGGCAGAGGTGTTCGTGTAAGAGGAGGACAAGGAGAAGGAGCAAGAGTAGGAGGACAAAGAGGACGAGGAGTGGCAAGAGGACGAAATAGGAGAAATGTCACAAATGAGATCCGGGCAACTCTAATTGACCATGTTATCAACCATGGGTTGAGTCTGCAGGAGGCTGGTCAGAGGGTACAACCTAATTTGAGCCACTAGACTGTAGCAGGTATCATCAGGACTTTTCGAAATGAGAACAGGTAAGAAATCCTAACCTCATATGATTTACTGTAACGTGATTTTGCAGTGTTTCATAAGGACATGCTAGACCATAAACTTTTGCATACTGTTTTTGTAGAATTGCAAGACGGCCCCCTGCAGGAGGAAGAAATCACTTGTTCACACAAGAACAGGAACAACAAATTATCAACATGGTCATTGCAAACAACAATATACTTTTGAGACAACTGCTACTCCACATCATTAATGACAACACAACATTCAACAACATCGACAGGGTACGTTTATCCACCCTGGGCCGTCTACTGAAGTGCCATCAAATCCGGATGAAACAACTGTACAGAGTGCCATTTGAGAGAAACTCAGAGAGTGAAACAATTGCGCTATGAATATGTGCAAGTAAATTGCATTTTATATATTAACCCATTACAATAATTGGTACTGTATTACTGTACTACACTAAATGGACTGTGTGGCAGCGGGGGCATGGTCTAGCATTGGTCTGTGACAGGAGGGCGGAGTCGGGGAAGTTAAGTGGCAGAATCACTACACCTGTTGTTAATTGATGTGTTTGTGTGTCTTCCCAGTGACCACGCCCTTCTTAAGGAGAGAGAGTGAGAGCAGAGGAACTCTCTCCACAACCAGACGGCTGATGTGTGTGCGTGTGTCTGAGTGTGTGTTTGCAGCTGAAAAGTGCAAATAAAAGAGAGTTTTGTTAAAACAGTTCTGTCCTGCCGTCCTTCTGTGCTCCACCCACCTACATGGACTGCTACAGTGGTGCCGAAACCCGGGATTCGAGCACAGAAGACAACAGCCCCATGGAGTCCTCCACCTTCGCTGACCTGATCCACGCCCTCGCCACGGCCCAACAGAGCCAGCACCAGGCACTGCTCACCCTCCGAAAGGAGCAAGAACAACGGTTCGAGGCCCTGGTGCTGGCGCAACAGGAAGATCGTCGGGCGTTCCGGCACCTCCTCGCGTCGGCGGGGTCCACCAACTCCACCGCCGCGGGCCCTTCCCCCCTCACCCTCACGAAGATGGGCCCGCAGGACGACCCCGAGGCATTCTTCACGCTCTTTGAGCAGGTAGCAGAGACCTCGGGGTGGCCGGTGGAACAGTGCGCGGCGCGCCTCCACCCCTGCTAACGGGAGAGGCACAGCTGGCCGTGCTACAGCTCCCCGCCGACCGCCGGCTGGCCTACGCGGACCTTCGCCGGGCCGTCCTCCAGTGGGTGGGATGCACCCCGGAGCAACAACATCAGCATTTCCGCGCTCTGCGCTTGGAGGAAGTCGGCCGGCCATTCGCGTTTGGCCAGCAACTCCGGGACGCCTGCTGGCAGTGGTTGAGGGCTGACAGCTGCGATGCCGAGGGACTCATCGACCAGGTGGTACTGGAACAGTTCGTCGCGCGTCTACCAGCGGGAACCGCAGAGTGGGTCCAGTGCCACCGCCCAGCGTCACTGGATCAGGCAATCGAGCTGGCGAAGGATCATCTGGCGGCTGTCCCAACGGCAGGACAGCAGACGACCTCTTCTCTTCTCTCTCTCTCTCTCCCCTCCTCCTGTGTCTTCTCCTCGCCCCATTCCCCCACCGCGGAGACGGGGGCTGGCGCCACCTCAGCCGGCCCGCCGCACCCGCAGTGCCCTTCCGTGTCTCCCTTCTGTGTCTGTCTCTCCCCCCCCCTCAGGTGAGTGAGCCCCAGAGCACTAGTGCAGAGAGGAAGCCCGGGCCGGTTTGCTGGCGTTGCGGGGAACCGGGTCACCTCCAACAGCAGTGCTCGATAATGGAGGTGGGCGCGGTGGTTCGGCTCCCCAATGCGCCAGGAGCCGCCCTCGATCGGGCCGGAGCGTATCGCATACCGGTGAGTATCCAAGGGGATACATATCAGGCGTTGGTGGATTCTGGCTGTAATCAGACCTCAATCCACCAAAACCTGGTGCAAGATGAGGCATTGGGGGGAGCACAATTGGTGAAGGTGTTGTGTGTGCACGGGGATGTTCACAACTACCCTTTAGTGTCGGTCCACATTATTTTCAGAGGGGAAAAATTTATAGTGAAGGTGGCGGTTAATCCTCGCCTTACCCACTCTTTAATTTTGGGGACTGATTGGCCGGGATTTCAGGGTTTAATGACACACTTAGTCAAGAGTGGGTCCTGCCATTTGACAGGGGGAGGTCCCGGTGTCACTTTGGCGGGAGCAGTTGTCACAGAGCCGTCTACGTCATCTCCGCACCAGAGTGAGGAGCCGCCGGCTCCTCCTCTCTCTATTGGGGAATCCCTCGCGGATTTCCCATTAGAGCAATCGCGAGACGAGACTCTGCGGCATGCTTTTGACCAAGTGAGAGTAATCGATGGTCAAACGCTCCAGCCGAACGCCACCCCATCCTTCCCCTACTTCACGATTATGAAGGATAGATTATACCGAGTGACGCAGGACACTCAAACTAAAGAGCGAGTCACGCAGCTTTTAATTCCGAAGAGCCACCGGGAATTGGTATTCCAGGCGGCTCACTTTAATCCCATGGCTGGACACTTGGGGCAGGATAAAACACTAGCCCGAATAATGGCCCGATTCTATTGGCCGGGGATTCGCGGCGATGTCCGTAGGTGGTGTACGGCATGCCGCGAATGCCAGTTAGTAAATCCAGCGGCCATTCCAAAAGCGCCTTTGCGCCCTCTACCATTAATCGAGACCCCGTTCGAAAGAATTGGGATGGATCTCGTCGGGCCATTAGATCGGTCAACACGAGGGTACCGCTTTATATTAGTTCTGGTGGACTATGCAACGCGATACCCGGAAGCAGTGCCTCTTCGCAATATCTCAGCACGCAGTATTGCGGAGGCGCTCTTCCGCGTCATCTCCCGAGTTGGTATCCCGAAAGAGATTCTGACTGATCAAGGCACCTCGTTTATGTCACGAACACTGAATGAACTGTATGGGTTATTAGGTATTAAGCCGATCCGCACCAGCGTTTATCACCCACAAACGGACGGCTTAGTGGAACGGTTTAATCGCACCCTTAAAAACATAATTAAGAAATTTGTAAGTGAGGACGCTCGTAACTGGGATAAATGGCTCGAACCCTTGCTCTTTGCAGTGCGAGAGGTCCCCCAAGCCTCCACGGGGTTCTCCCCGTTTGAATTATTATATGGGCGTAAGCTGCGCGGCATTTTAGACGTGCTGCGAGAAAATTGGGAGGAGGGACCTTCACCAAGCAAAAATGAAATTCAATACGTTATTGACCTGCGTGCAAAACTCCACACACTCACACAACTAACCCAGGAGAATTTGCAGCAGGCCCAAGAACGGCAAACCCGCCTGTACGACAAGGATACACGCCTTAGAGAGTTTGCACCGGGAGAGAAAGTACTCATACTGTTGCCCACATCGAGCTCTAAATTAGTCGCCAAGTGGCAAGGGCCCTTTGAGGTCACACGGCGAGTCGGGGACGTCGACTATGAGGTGAAGCGAACGGACAGGGGTGGGGCACTACAGATTTACCACCTCAACCTACTCAAACTCTGGAACGAGGAGGTCCCCGTGGCATTGGTGTCGGTGATTCCGGAGAAGGCGGAGCTGGGGCCGGAGGTTCAAAAAGGAACATTAGCATCACGTCCCTCTCCGGTCCCCTGTGGAGACCACCTCTCCCCGACCCAACTCGCGGAGGTTGCCCAGTTGCAGACCGAGTTTTCGGACGTGTTCTCACCCCTGCCCGGCCGCACTAACCTCATAGAGCACCACATTGAGACGCCCCCGGGGGTGGTAGTGCGTAGCCGCCCTTACAGGTTACCCGAACACAAGAAAAAGGTGGTTCGGGAAGAACTCGAGGCCATGCTCGAAATGGGCATCGTCGAGGAGTCCCACAGTGACTGGAGCAGCCCGGTGGTCTTGGTACCCAAGGCCGACGGGTCGGTCCGGTTCTGTGTGGACTATAGAAAAGTCAACGTGGTGTCTAAATTCCATGCGTACCCAATGCCTCGTATTGATGAGTTGCTCGATCGGCTAGGCACGGTTCGTTTTTACTCGACACTGGATTTAACAAAGGGTTATTGGCAGATCCCCTTGACTCCAATCCCGTGAAAAAATGGCCTTTTCCACACCGTTTGGCTTACACCAATTCGTCACACTTCCTTTTGGGCTGTTTGGGGCACCTGCTACGTTTCAGCGGCTGATGGACAGGGTCCTCTGCCCCCATGCCACCTATGCGGCCGCGTACTTGGATGATATCATTATTTATAGTAATGACTGGTCGCGGCACCTACAACACCTGAGGGCCGTCCTTAGGTCGCTGAGGCGGGCGGGTCTCACGGCCAACCCGAAGAAGTGTGCGATTGGGCGGGTGGAAGTACGGTATCTGGGCTTCCACTTGAGCAACAGGCAGGTGCGTCCCCAAATTAACAAGACTGCAGCGATTGCGGCCTGCCCGAGGCCCAAGACCAAAAAGGGGGTGAGACAGTTCCTGGGGCTGGCTGGCTATTATCGTAGGTTTATACCTAATTATTTGGACGTCACCAGCCCGCTGACTGATCTGACTAAAAAGGGGGCTCCAGTGGACGGAGCAATGCCAGCGGGCTTTTTCTAAGGTTAAGGCTGCACTGTGTGGGGGGCCACTTTTACACTCCCCTGACTTTTCTCTCCCCTTTATGTTGCAGACGGATGCGTCGGACAGAGGGCTGGGGGCCGTTTTGTCCCAGCAGGTGGAGGGGGAGGATCGCCCCGTCTTGTACATTAGCCGCAAGCTGTCGGTGCGTGAGGGGCGCTACAGTACCATCGAGAAGGAGTGCCTGGCAATCAAGTGGGCGGTCCTCACCCTCCGGTACTACCTGCTGGGACACCCTTTCACCCTCTGTTCGGACCACGCGCCCCTCCAGTGGCTCCACCACATGAAGGATGCCAATGTGCGGATCACCCGTTGGTATCTGGCACTCCAACCCTTTAACTTCAAGGTGATCCACAGGCTGGGGGCACAGATGGTCGTGGCGGACTTCCTCTCCCGTCAAAGGGGGGGGGGAGTCGGCTGCGGGTCAGACGGTTGTCTGGCCTGAGTCGGGCGGTGGGGGTATGTGGCAGCGGGGGCGTGGTCTAGCATCGGTCTGTGACAGGAGGGCGGAGTCGGGGAAGTTAAGTGGCAGAATCACTACACCTGTTGTTAATTGATGTTTGTGTGTCTTCCCAGTGACCACGCCCTTCTTAAGGAGAGAGAGTGAGAGCAGAGGAACTCTCTCCACAACCAGACGGCTGATGTGTGTGCGTGTGTCTGAGTGTGTGTTTGCAGCTGAAAAGTGCAAATAAAAGAGAGTTTTGTTAAAACAGTTCTGTCCTGCCGTCCTTCTATGCTCCACCCACCTACATGGACTCCTACAGACTGATATCTGTATCCTTTCTGTCATATGTTTTTTCCTGACTGTCTCAGAGAGTTATGGAGCTAGATGCTGCTGCAGACCCACATGTTTTTATATACATTGATGAGGTTGGCTTCAATCTTGCCAAAAGTAGACACTGGGGAAGAAACATCATTGGGCAGTGGGCCATTGTCAATGTTCCTGGGCAGCGTGATGGGAACATTACAATGCATGCTGCAATTGGCCAAAATGGTGTCCTTCACCACCATGCCACTCTTGGCCCATATAACACTGTTCACATCATTGAATTCCTTGACACCCTGCATGGCATCGTCATCCCTAATGACCAATGCGATGTGGCAGGGAAATCCACATTTGTTGTCACATGGGACAATGTAAGTTTTCATCAATCTGCTGAAGTCCACAATTGGTTCACCAATCAGCCAAGGTTTCAGGTTCTCCCCCTTCCACCATACTCTTCTTTCCTAAACCCTATTGAGGAGTTCTTTTCTGCATGGTGTTGGAAGGCAAAGGACTTACAGTAAAGTTCACAAGCAATCAGTTTCATATTCATATAATACTTACTGTAATTCAATACATTGTACACATTTCCTCCTAGACAACTATTCAGGCTCACAAATCTTTCTTGCTTTATTGTAACCCCTGAAGGTCTACATACCATACCAACATGCAACTCTCCTCCAGGCAATGGAAGAGGTCTGTGGGATGTTGATGTGGAGGCATGCCAGGGCTGGATATGCCATTCAAGAGGTTACTTCCCCTGATGTTTGGCTAGAGAGGACATCCTTTGAGATGTCGATGAGGTGCTGTTGCCAGATGCACGCAGAAGATGGGATAGACAGTAATTGCGACATATTGTAATTTCAGTTCATGTAAATGTGTCTGATTTAAAAAAAAATAAAAACAACTTTGTTTCCCCATTGCATTTGTGTTCATAGTCTTATTTACAGCATGCTACAAATGAAAATGCAAGACTCTAGATGATAATGTCTTATACTTGGCACATCAGTGTGCAAATGGCATGCAGAAAAACCTATTTATTTGCTGTTTGTGTGTAAAATTGTGATGGAAAAATACAATTTTTAGAAGAGTTTATATAGTTTTGAATGAAGTGTTTGCTTTTGAAAGAGATGTCTGAAATTTTGCATTTTTTTGTGTACATGTTTTTGGTTTTTGTGTGTCAGGTTTTGACAAAAGGGCCATAGTTTCAAAAATTGTGTTTTAGCAAAAGTAAAAAACTGTAGTAATAATAATAATTCTAGATATTTCTAGATATTTTTACCCCTTTCAAGCTTGAAATTGTTTTACTCACTTAGCATTTATTTATTACGGGTTATTTCTGGAACAAAGCCAATAGAATAAGTAAATTCCAAGCTAGAAAGGAGTAAATATGTCTAGAAATGTTATTAATGGTTTTCTTTTTGTTATATAATCATCTTAGAATGATAAACATTAGATAGATTTTCCTTTATTCAAGATATCTTCACTTGCTAAAATATAATTATTGGTTGTTGTTTTTTTTTGTTGTTTGGTGTTTTTTTTTTTTTTACAGTGCATGTCAGGGAAGATCTGATCTCCTTTACTCTCTCTTTTTTTTTTACATTTTTGAAATATTTATGGAGTTTAGCTACACCTTTCTCTGTAGACTTATACAAGTGGCTTAAAAGTTTTAGTTATTTTTAAAAAAATTAATATTTGAAAATAATTAAATGCAATTTTCTCAGATACTTTGTATATTTCATTGACAATATGACTTTCTTTATTTTGAGAATTTCTGAGTTTGCAGTAATGTGTTCCTGAACAATAAGCATTCATTTTCTATACTGCATATCCATTAACCCTAATTCTAGACATTTGTTAATTTCATGCTTAAAACAGTCTTGTTCTAGTGATATTTTGCCTAATTTTAAGTATTCATTTCTAGAAAGAAGCAAAATGGTCTGCCAAACAATAAGAAAACTAGAAGGGCACTTGGTAGAGTGCATACCTCCACCAAGCCACATATTGTATTATCAACATCACAATCAAGTCACTTGAACCTCAGATAATCTCATCTCATTATCTCTAGCCGCTTTATCCTTCTACAGGGTCGCAGGCAAGCTGGAGCCTATCCCAGCTGACTACGGGCGAAAGGTGGGGTACACCCTGGACAAGTCGCCAGGTCATCACAGGGCTGACACATAGACACAGACAACCATTCACACTCACACCTACGGTCAATTTAGAGTCACCAGTTAACCTAACCTGCATGTCTTTGGACTGTGGGGGAAACCGGAGCACCCGGAGGAAACCCACGTGGACAGAACATGCAAACTCCACACAGAAAGGCCCTCGCCGGCCCCGGGGCTCGAACCCAGGACCTTCTTGCTGTGAGGCGACAGCGCTAACCACTACACCACCGTGCCGCCCCACCTCAGATAATACTAAAGCTTTACACCAAATCTCATCCAAATCCGTTCACTACTTTTTGAGTTACACTGGGAACAGGCAAAAAATCCTGCATCCACATACATATCCAGATTTGCATCAAAATCTAATCGATTGTTCCTTGGCCCACTTTTCCTCCAAATTTCATCAAAATCTGTTCACTACTTTTGGGGAACAGACAAACAAACAAATGGAGGTGAAAATATAACCTCCTCCAACCGAATTGGTGGAGGTAATTAAAGTTTGAGGACAATCACTTCAAATTGATGTCTCTTATCTATAACCATGAAGTATTAAAAATGGTTAAGCATTAAAGTGTTAAAAGATAACTGTTATCAACACCATAGGGTGACCACAGGGCAGCCATGGTCTAAAAGTTAGAGAAGCAGCCTGGGGCCCAAAGGGTCATTGGTATGATTCCCAGGACTGGCAGGAAAAATCCATGGCTGAAGTGCCCTTGAGTAACTCCCAACTGCTCCCCAGGCACTGGGTATGTGTGCGCTTGTTGTATGTCGCTTTGGATAAGAGTGTCTGCTAAATGCCTGTTACTGAATCATGTTAGTTGCTTATTCTGGACTATGCAAGGAATTGTATATAGCTGGGATTTCATAGCCAGCTCCCCAAAACATGCAGGTAGTAGGATTGACTACTTTTGCAGGCTCTCCCTGTGTCCACTTGGTTTCTGTGCATTCCTATGTTTCCTGATACCTCTCATCTGCTCCCATATGTGTGAATGTGTGTGTGCATAGTGCCTTGCAATAAACTGGCTTCCTAACCAGGGCTTGTTATTGCCCCATGCTCTGTATTCCAGATAGGGTTCGGATCAACCACAACCTTGTCCAGGATAAAGTGTGAAAATGAGATATTCACAAATTTTAGTTGAATATCCAATACAGGGTAAATACATAGGTGTCATAAAAGAGACAATGTAGGTTGATTCCAAGGATTCTGAGTAGTGGTGTTGTTTAGACCACCAAAATTGAGACCAAGTCATGACCAAGACCAAAGTTTATCAAGACCAAGACAAGACCAAGCCTTTGAGGGGATGAAATCAAGACCAAGATCAAGGAAGAGTGAGACCGAGTCAAGACCAGTACTAGACGAGTATGTGTGAAGGGGGTGGGGAGGGGTGACAGCTATTAACAGGAAGAAAAATTTCAAATTGGCAATGAGTCATGTTATTGGTCACATTTGAAGCAGGAAATTTTATATCCAATCACAGTAACAATGTTAACAAATAAATCAGACAATCCATCCATTATCCGTAACCACTTATCCTGTGCAAGGCCACAGGCAAGCTGGAGCCTAATTATAGGTACACCCTGGACAAGTCACCACAGGGCTGACACATAGAGACAAACAACCATTCACACTCATGGTCAATTTAGAGCCAACAATTAGTCTAACCTGCATGTCTTTGGACTGTGGGGGAAACCGTAGCACCCAGAGGAAACCCACACAGACATGGGGAGAACATGCAAACTCCACACAGAAAGGCCCCAGTCAGCCACTGGGTTCAAACCCAGAACCTACTTGCTGTGAGGTGACAGTGCTAACCACTACACCACCGTACCACTCTTAAATCAGACAATGCATGGGCAATTTACTGAAATTCCCACAATTATGGTCTTGACAAGTCTTGACATAAAATCCAGAGTCCTTTTGGGCAATATCAAGACAAGACCAAGCAATAAAAATGTGGTCGATTCCAAGACAAGACCAAGACCTTCAAAAAGTGGCCTTGAGATCGGTCTTGAGACTCGTCTTGAGACCAAGCCCGGTCTCAAGTACTACAACACTAGTTCTGAGTAGGCATGGACTTAAAGTAATACAGACACCTAAATAAATTCACTCTTCCCTATGACTACGTGAAAATAAAGATAGTTATGATAATTTTCACCCACAATGCGATTGTGAATAATAAGACTTGATAATAAAATAGTGGGAAAAAAAACTCTCCAAAGTGGCACGAATAAGCAGATGGAAACTGTGGTGCCTTGTTGTGACGTAGATCAGGGAATCTCCAGAAACCGGAAGTGCGCACACAGCGTCTGAAGCCAGGACATTTTAACATAATTTTCCATCACCACCAAAGGAATACAGACAAGCCCAGTCACTTAATAACGTGACAGTTTATTTAGAAATATTATGGTGTTGATGCAGTGTTCCTTTGTGGTACTTTACAATCCTGAAAAGGTTTTAAAATGATACTGACACCTAATTAATTTCATTCTTCTCTATGACTCTGCGAAACTAAAGCAATCTGGTAGACAGATGGCGCATTCTATTGTACACATACTCCATTACTCCAGAGTGTTGAAAATGCTTGAAAACAGTTATAAACACAGGCTTGAACAGTGCATAGGTACTCTTAGGTAGCTGGGAAAATACTTTATTTTAGCCTTCAGGTAATAAAATAAGTAGAGTCGATCTACACTAGCACTGTTCTGGTATACTGGCTGCAGTCTAGTGGCTACTTTCCACTACAGTTGTCTACAATAAGCGACACATCTCTGTGCCACACTGTGCTTTTGGGAGGTCGGTATTTGGTAGGCAATTGCCAAATTGGAACAAAAACAATTATTTTATCTTGGCCTGAATTATAACTTATTGACAGGAATTACTATTATACTAACAATTATGTCAGTAAAAGATTCTAACAACAGCTGGTATTGGTAATTATTAATGTAAACAAAAACAGGTGGTCTGTTACAATCATCCCTCCACTATTTCCACTTGTCGGCTTGCCGAGATCTGAGTGGTAGTCACTCACCTCATTGTGGTTGTTAGTGTGATGGTCCTGGTATGGCTCAAACCAGTGGGGCTCTATCCCAAGCCCTACATTTTCCCTCTTCTCCTCTGCCTTCTCCTCTCCAACCTCCTCTTCCCCAACTAACTCCTCTTCATCCCCATCATACAAGACATTTGCTGTGTCCAAAATCACTCACTACTCACTATATAGTGGACTATATAGTGAGTTCACCATTTTGTAGTGCTGTCCAAATGATATAGTGAGAATTATTACGACAGATAGGAGCACCTGGTGCAACAACAAGAGAATATATAATTAAAAATAGTAAGATAATAGAAAATAATCTAAAATAGAATAAGGCAGTTAAAATACAAGCATAAAAGTTAGAGTGCAGAGCGAGGAATTAATCAAAAGACTAAAATTTGATTTAATAAAAGGCAGCGGCGCCCTGTGATGACCTGGCGACTTGTCCAGGGTGTACCCCGCCTTTCGCCCGTAGTCAGCTGAGATAGGCTCCAGCTTGCCTGCGACCCTGTAGAAGGATAAAGCGGCTAGAGATAATGAGATGAGATGAGAAAAGGCAGCGGCAAAGAAGAAAGTATTCAGCCTTGATTTAAAAGAACTGAAAGATGCAGGAGACACAAATTGCTTTGTATTTATCATCTCATCTCATTATCTCTAGCTGCTTTATCCTGTTCTACAGGGTCGCAGGCAAGCTGGAGCCTATCCCAGCTGACTACGGGCGAAAGGCGGGGTACACCCTGGACAAGTCGCCAGGTCATCACAGGGCTGACACATAGACACAGACAACCATTCACACTCACATCCACACCTACGGTCAATTTAGAGTCACCAGTTAACCTAACCTGCATGTCTTTGGACTGTGGGGGAAACCGGAGCACCTGGAGGAAACCCACACGGACACAGGGAGAACATGCAAACTCCACACAGAAAGGCCCTCGCTGGCCACAGGGCTCGAACCCAGACCTTCTTGCTGTGAGGTGACAGCGCTAACCACTACACCACCGTGCTGCCGCTTTGTATTTAATAATGCTGGAAAGACGCTCAGTATAATATGGATTTATTATTTTGAAAACCTACCAGCCGACTGATCTGGCATGTTTTAATTGTGCGACAGTAATGATGTAAATAATGGCGCGGTGGAGTAGTGTCCGAAAGTGTTTTGTCTTTTTTCATTTTACCAATGAGCTCACTATATAGTCCTCTATATAGAATTCCCTAGATAGTAAGTAGGGAGTAGTGAATGAGTGAATGATTGATTTCAGACACAGCTCACAGCTCATGTTCTGTCATGAAAACATGTTCTGTCAGTGCACCTGCAGGCAGGTGTTCACCGATCTGCGTCATTTCTGGTTTGGGCCATTCTCGGCGGAAGGGAAGGGACATTGCTTCATGACAAGAGGTTTAAATGTTTTATTTTGTTGAGTTTTCATCTCCACACTTTG
Organism: Neoarius graeffei; assembly: GCF_027579695.1. NCBI lineage: Eukaryota > Metazoa > Chordata > Actinopteri > Siluriformes > Ariidae > Neoarius > Neoarius graeffei. The sequence continues at coordinate 33,290,827 of NC_083582.1, read as the reverse complement.
CAGTTACATCGAAAATTGAAAGTTTGTGTTAAAATCTATAAAATGACACCAAGGAGACCTGTTCGTGTCAGTATCACTTTAACGGACTTAACATGGACTTAAACTTAGTGAGCCAAAAAGGATCAAGAGGATTCGAATTGGCTAAAGCAGGAAGTCCAGCCCTTTAATCTGTCAGAGGGTCTTAAATTACTCCTGGATAATTTCCTACTTTTGAAATAATCTCACTTATTAGAACCTGGGTTGAATATCCATCATCCATATGCTATCACTTTCACAAAAATCTCCTTCACGTCTTCTATAATGTGATCGACTGTGTTTGTTAGGGCACGTGTTATGCCGCAACTCCAGGCAAAAACCCACTAGAAAATTTACACTACAGCCAACAGGCAATGCCAGACAAAAGTCTTGACCTTCATACATACTTTCAACACTCATTAAATAGGCTAACAATTGGTAGAACATGCTCATTAAGATTTCTGATGGATAGTTTGATACACAGTCAAGTCTCTGCATAACTACATCAGTAACCTGAGTCCAAATAATTTCCATGACTGTATGAATCTGTTTGACAGACAAACCACATGTCAGCTCCCACTACCAATGTTCATCAATACCTCTTGCTATCAACACACACTACACCAATAGTTATGGCACTTTAGGAACTTGCTATTTTTTTTTTCCTAGTAGTACTCAAAACTTCAGCAGAACTGTTTCTGAGAGCTAACCCGCCCAACTCTAAGCTTTTGTGAATTTGCAAAACATACGATTTATTGTTGTCCAGTTAAATAAAATGGGATTGCTTTGACCAAGATGAGGATGTTGTTGATTTTCCCTCATCTGAAGAAAATTATTCACAATCACATCATCTAATGGAAAACATATAAAAGTATGATTCAAGACTTTGGTAGTTTTTCTCAGAGATGGATTCAAGAAACGTTGCAGCCTGTAGCTCATGAAAAATAATCCAGTCGGTGGAGTCTGGTCAAGGATGCACTGAAAATAATTTTTACTGGATGTTGGATTGCCCTCCAAGTTTTCCAGTAATCATGTCCAATACAACACAGGGCTTCTGCCTTTTGGAGGGCATGGGGCACCTCTCAGACTGCAAATAATAGGACATTTAATAATCTCAATTTTGGACCATTTACCCAATTTATACCAAATATCATTGTGTGCAAACTTAGGAATTAGATTGTAAGCATTTTATTAAAATAATTAACAGCCACTCTTTTGGCCCATACATATCCAGTTTTGTACCTCACAAACAGATGTGTGCACATGTTATAATATCCTCCACTCTTCTGGGAAGGCTTTCCACTAGATTAAGAGTGTCTCCAGTGATTTGTGGTCATTCAGCCACAAGAGCATTAGTTAGGTCAGGCACTGATGTTTTGGTGAGGAGGCCTGGAATGCAATCATTGTTCAGCAGGGTTGAGGTCATTGGCAAGACATTGGCAAACCATGCCTTCATGGAGCTCACTTTGTGCACAGGGGCATTGTCGTGCTGGAACAGGTTTGGGCCTCGTAGTTCCAGTGAAGGGAAATCATAATACTATAGCATCAAAAGATATCCTATAAAACTGTGTGCTTCCATCTTTGTGGCAACAGTTTGGGGAAGAACCATGGTTTTTCCCCAGACTCAGCTTCACCTACCAAAACTTTTCCAGTACCTCATCTTGAATCAAGTTTTGGTGGATCAGGGTGTGCACACAGCTCAAATCCATCAAGGGCTGATATATACCCCCTTAAGTATTAACTGGCACTCAGTATGATGCTTATGGATTGGGGGACTTCAAAGACTTGGGACACTTGAGGGCGCTCATCACAGCCCCAACAGACATGGTTCCTTTCCAGCTCTCTGGGGATTAGCTGTTGGCATCCAGAAAAAGACAATGGAGAAGAGACACATGGTCAGAAAAAGATAGTGGAGAAGAAAAACATAGTATTCAAGGGCACCTCATAGCTCTCATAGTTACCTTCCCTATTGGTGCTTGAAGAGTGTGACCTCACTCACTTGGCAGAATAAACAAATCAAAAGGGACTCAGAGTTAGAGAGTGTGATTTAATAATATAGAAGAAAATGTATTTAGTAGTGATACACTATATGGCCAAAGGTATGTCGACACCTAACCATGGTTCTTCCCCAAACTGTTGCTACAAAGATGGAAGCACACAATTTTATAGGATGTCTTTTGATGCTATAGTATTATGATTTCCCTTCACTGGAACTACAAGGTCCAAACCTGTTCCAGCATGACAATGCCCCTGTGCACAAAGCGAGCTCCATGAAGACATGGTTTGCCAATGTCTTGCCAATGACCTCAACCCTGCTGAACAATGACTGTATTCCAGGCCTCCTCACCAAAACATCAGTGCCTGACCTGACTAATGCTCTTGTGGCTGAATGACCACAAATCGCTGGAGACACTCTTAATCTAGTGGAAAGCCTTCCCAGAAGAGTGGAAAATATTATAACAGCAAAGGGGGACTAAATCTGGAATGGGATGCTTAAAAAGCACATATGGAACCAGATAGTGTGAATTCACTGTAGCCTAACAATTTGTAAGGACATCTGAGTAGACAGTGTGAGACTCTTGAAGCTCCCACCACTTTCAACCCCGTATTCATTTACATCTTTCTTCTGGCCCATTGCGGGGGGAGTTTGGATGCTTCAGTTTTGGAGAGTGACATTTCCAAATTATTATGCTCCTTATCTGAGATGTCTCCAACAATCCAAAGGCAAAGTAAGCCTATTTGGATTGGACTTTAGTTTCAGCCTCAGATGCACCGCCCATGGAGCACAGCATACAGTGTCTTGCAAAACTACTCATCCCCCTTGGTGTTTGCCCTGTTTTGTCACATTACAAGCTGGAATTAAAAATGATTTTTTTGGGGGGGGAGCACCATTTGATTTACACAACATGCCTACCACTTTAAAGGTGCAATTTTTTTTAAATTTATTGTAAAACAAACAATAATTAAGATTTAAAACAACAACAACAGAAATCTAGAGTGTGCATAGGTATTCACAACCCAAGTCAATACTTTGTAGAGCCACCTTCTTCTGCAATTACAGCTGCAAGTCTCTTGGGTTATGTCTCTATTAGCTTAGCACATCTAGCCACTGGGATTTTTGCCCATTCTTCAAGGAAAAACTGCTCCAACTCCTTCAATTTAGATGGGTTGCAATGGTGTACAGGAATCTAAGTTATGCCACAGATTCTTAATTGGATTGACTCAAACAGGGCTTTGACTAAGCCATTCCAAGACATTTAAATGTTTCCCTTTAAACCACTCCAGTGTAGCTTTAGCAGTATGTTTAGGGTCATTGTCCTGCTGGAACGTGAACCTTCATCCCAGTCTCAAACCTTTGGCTGACTCCAACAGGATTTCCTCCAGAATTGCCCTGTATTTAGTGCCATCCATCTTTCCTTCAGTCCTGACCAGCTTTTCTGTCCCTGCAGATGAAAAACATGCCCACAGCACGTTGCTGTCACCACCACCATGCTTCACTGTAGGAATGATGATTTCAAGGTGCTGGGAAGTGTTGGGTTTGCGCCACACATGGTGTTTCCCATGATGGCCAAAAAGTTCAGGTTTAGTCTCATCTGACCAGGGAGTCTTCTTCCATGTGTTTGGAGAGTCTGCCACATGCTGTTGGGCAAACTCCAAATGTGTTTTCTTATTTTTTTTTCTTTAAGCAATGGCTTTTTTCTGGCTACTCTTCCATAAAGCCCCACTCTGTGGAGTGCACAGCTTAAAGTGGTCCTATGGACAGATGCTCCCATCTCCGCTGTGGATCTTTGCAGCTCTTTCAGTGTTCTCTTTGGTGTCTTTGTTGCATCTCTGATTAATGCCCTCCTCGCCTGGTCTGTGAGTTTTGGTGGGCGGCCTTCTCTTGTCAGGTTTGTAGTAGTGCCATATTCTTTCCATTTTGCTGTAATGGATTTAATGGTGCTCCCTGGGATATTCAAAGTTTGGGATATTTTTTATAACCCAACCCTGATCTATACTTCTCCACAACTTTGTCTCTGACCTGTTTGGAGGCTCCTTGGTTTTCATGTTGCTTGCTTAGTCATGTAGCAGAGTCAGGGTCCTTCCAGAACAGGTTGATTTATACAGACATCATGAGACAGATCATGTGACACTTTGATTGCACACAGGTGGATCTTAATCAGCTAATTATGTCACTTATGAAGCGAATTGTTTGTACCAGCTCTTATTTAGGGGTTTCATATGAAAGGGGGGGAATACCTATGCACACTCCAGATTTCGGGGGGGGGGTTCAATCTTAATTATTGTTTGTGTCACAATAAATAAAAAAAAACCATTTGCATCTTTAAAGTGGCAGGCATGTTGTGTAAATCAAATGGTGCTAACCCTCCAAAAATCCACTTTGATTCCAGCTTGTGATGCGACAAAACAGGACGAACACCAAGGGGGATGAATACTTTTGCAAGACACTGTATCTGATATCTTTAGTACAGTTTTCTGGCCACAACCTTCAGAATGTTGAAGTTTGCAATCTGATTGGCTCACTCAACTTCCATGTGCATGCTTTTTCAAGCATTGGTTTTCAGTGGTAAAAGAAACTATACTATGGAAAAATTGAACACGATGAGCTTTTTGGAGCATGTTAATGGAATCCCATGTTTAAAAGTTATTAAACAGCTTTGTTTGAAGCACTTAGTGGTGATGATCCATAATCATCTTGCATGCTTTCTGACAGGTTATGGAAAAATGTCTGTGGTTCTTCATTTGCCATGTTTTTTGGCTGTGTTTAATGACAAAAAGTACTGGACTATCCTAGCAAATGTTAGAAGCCTGGTATGTGTCTCTGGGAAGGCTGTGGAAGGTCAGTGTGCTTGAACTGGTGAGAGAAGACAAGCCTTGGGTCAATCCTGTTTAATGCATTCCCGATAGGCCACAGCTGTTAAAGGATTTAGTTAGCAAATGTCAGCCAGCTGCTGCCAGATGTTATGAACAAATCTAATATCTGCATTCTCTCTTTCTCACTCATTCACTCACACACACGCACACACACTGTTTCTCCCTTCCTCACACACAACTGCTGACCATTGTGAACAAGTGATTTAATTACATCCTTTTCTCTGGCAGTGATGCATGTTGAGACACCTCTGTCCTTTATGTCACATCTTAGGTCCCTGTTCTGCAGTAAAAGTGTTGACCTGTCCTTTTCTGCATTTTACTAGTTTAGCTATTGGCTTTCTCAGGTTACCACAGGTGTACACTTTGCTCATGATAATTACTGGACAAAACAGAGAAACATCTCATAAACCTTCCAACTTCAGGATTTTACACAGAATGTCAGTTTTAATGCATCACCACAATAATATCCATTAATACCGTTTTTCTATTTTCCATTTTAAACTTTTCCATTATTAAAAAAAATTATTTCCAAGTAATTTACTGGCTGCAGAGGTGCCAGTAAGGCACTGTAAATTTACAGTATATATCACCAAATCAATCATTAGTGCAGACGACTGCTGGACTGACCATCGGCTTGTACACTCAATCATTGCTCTAAAGCTTCACCGAAGGAGACGGCATACAACAAAACAACTGAAAAGGTGACTGGATGTTGAAAGGTTAAAAGACCCTGTGCTGCGTGAAAAACTGCAGCTTGCTCTAAACCAGTCTCTCTCGTCCGTCCATGGCGATAGTATTGAGGAATACTGGGAGGCTTTGAAAGCAGCCATTCTGTCAAGCAGTGAAGCCGCTATTGGCTACAGAACTAGGAAACATCAGGACTAGTTTGACGAAAACGATCACGCCATTGAAGAACTTATATCCGGGAAGAGGAAGGCCTTTTGCACCTGGCAAAATGAGCCTACTAATGAAGCTAAACGCATTGCCTATCACAACATACGGGCTGAGGTCCAAAGGCGGATTCGCCGTATGAAAGATCAGTGGTGAGCCGCCAAGGCAAAGCAGCTTCAAGATCTTGCCAACAGAGGGGATACTTGTGGCTTTTTCAGTGCTACCAGAACCATTTTTGGACCAAGCACATGTGACGAGACACCCATTAAAGACAAAGATGGAAGCCTTTTGAAAGATACAGAGAGCATCAATCAGCGCTGGAAACATCACTTCAAGGATCTTCTGAACCGCGACTCCTCAGTGGACGAATCCATCTTTGATAAGATTCCGCAGTCGGCAATGAATGCTGAGCTAGGGGCAGAACTCAGTCTGGGTGAGACAAAATCGTCAATCAGTCAAATGAAAAACGGCAAGGCCCCAGGTGTTGATGGCATACCTGTAGAGATTTTTAAGCACGGAGGCGATGAACTTGCTCAGCATCTTCACCAACTCATTCTTCTTATCTGGCAGATGGAGGAAATAACATCAGACCTTCAGGACGCGGACATAGTTAAGATTTTCAAGAAAGGAGATAAATCCGACTGTGGGAACTATCGTGGCATTTCCCTCCTTGCTATTGGTGGAAAGATCATCGCCAGAATCCTCGCCAATCGTCTAGTCCCGCATGCTGAAGGCTTTCTACCAGAGTCTCAATGTGGATTCCGTCCTTACAAAGGAACAACAGACATGATCTTCACTGCCCGACAGTTGCAAGAGAAATGTCAGGAGCAGCGTCAACCACTTTATATGGCCTTTATAAATCTGACAAAGGCATTTGACTCTGTCAATCGAGTAGCTCTGTGGCGAATTTTGGCTAAATACAGCTGCCCTGAGAAGTTCATCACTATCCTTAGACTCCTTCATGATGGCATGTCCACCAGAGTTCTCGGCAGCCGAGGTGACAGTGAGGCCTTCGAAGTATGAACTGGCGTAAAACAAGGCTGCGTAATCGCACCTACTCTTTTCTCCATCTTCATATCCTCCATTTTCCATCTAATACAAGACAGACTGCCTGACGGTGTAGAGGTCGTCTATAGAATGGGCGGGGGGCTGTTTAATCTTCGAAGGCTGAAGGCAAGAACTAAGACTGCTATAACCTCACTTATCAAGTTACAGTACACAGATTATAATTGAGTTTGCGCCACATCAGAAGGTCAACTCCAAGCCATTCTGGGTGCTTTCACACACGCGTATGAGAGCCTCAGCCTCTCTGTAAATGTGAAGAAGACAGAGGTCCTTTACCAACCTGCTCCTGGTTAGCCGTCCAAACCCTCTTTCCTGAGTATCAGTGGGTCCATGCTCAAGAACGTTCAGAGCTTCTCCTATCTAGGTAGTGTTCTATCAACAAAAGCTGACATCGACGCTGAAATCATACACCGTCTAAGAGCCACAAGCTATGCCTTCGGTAGGCTGCGTGAGAGAGTGTTCGAAGAGAGGGGGAAAGACACTAAACTCCTTGTTTACAAGGCTGTTGTGCTACCCTCCCTTTTACACAGCTCGGAGTCTTGGACAACCTATAGGAGACACCTCAACTGCCTCAAAAAATATCATCAGCGCTGTCTACGATGGATCCTGGGTCTGACCTGGCAGGATCGACGGACCAATAACAGCATTCTTGATGAAGCACACTGTACCAGCATTGAGGCCTTAATAATGAAAAACCAACTACGATGGACTGGCCATGTGGTCAGACTAGATGACTTGCGCCTCCCAAAACAGATTTTCTATGGGGAGCTGAGATCAGGCACTAGATCACAAGGGGGACAACGAAAGCGTTTCAAGGACAATCTCAAAGCAAATCTCAAAGTGTGTAACATCAGTCTGCCGGCCTGGGAAGACCTGGCACGCGACAGAGATGGTTGGCGAGCCTCGGTCATAGAGGGCGTGGAGCAGGAGTGCCGTCGCAAGGCGGAAGCAAAGCACCAGCGCCGCAAGGAGCGTGATGAACGTGCCCCTTGTCGGCCACAGTCTGCTTTTAACACCTGCTCCATATGCGGCAAAATGCGCGCCTCCAGAATAGGGCTTGTAAGCCACCAGCGGGTGCATAAGTGAACTTGATTAGACAATCCTACTCAATTACGAGGGATCCTGAGAGAGAGAGAGAGAGAGAGAGAGAGAGAGAGAGAGAGAGAGTATATAATTGCAAAGTACTGTAAAATATTTACAGGTGATTATTGTACTTTTACAGTACAGTCACTGTGTGTTGCCTGTAATATTCTATAAAACATTTTCTAGATAATTTTCTAGTTATTGGCAGCAGAGTACTTTCATAGTAAATATTCTGTCTCACTCTCTCTCACTCTCTTACTCACTCACTCTCACTAACCACTTTATCCTGGTCAGTGTCATGGTGGAGCCTATCCAGGGAGTGAGGTGGGAAAACATTGCATTACAGGACAGCATGCATGTACACATTCACACCTACTGGCATGTTTCTTTGTTTTTTGAGGTCAGAGGAAACTGGAAACCCCAGAAGAATCCATGCAAACATGGGGAGAATATGCAAAACTCCTCTTAGATAGTAACAAGAACTTGAACCAGGATAGAGCCAGGGACCCTTGAGCTGTGAGATGGCAACTCTACCCACTGTGCCATCACCTCCCACCCTACTGTATATACTTTTATATGCAGTATAAAATAAAATAGAAAACTGCAACATTTGCCTGAGTAGTTGAAGGTTAATAGTCATGCTCCAGGACACAGCCATGTCAGTGCTAGAATTTGAACTCCCAACCTTTGGCTTTGTAGTTCAAAGGCTTAACCAATAAACCTCCATGTGCTGAGCCAACCATTACAGTTACTTCAATCTATCACTGAATTAGTTCACATTAGAAGAGAAATTTAAAAGACTAATCTGCTTTACCATTGAGAAGCTGGCCTGAGACAGACAGAGGTGGAGGACCTTTGTTACTGCCCTATATGCCAGCCAGCATACGGGGCTTTAAGTTGAAAGTAATAGTGGAGCTCACTGCACACAAAGTGTGTGGAGCTGAGCCCCAAACTTAAGAGAATCCATTGATGTAATTTTTGATGGTTTGACCGTACAAAGTTCATACATATGAACATGTACCACCACAGGGTATCTGATCATAAGTGCAAGGCAACATCTCATCTCATCTCATTATCTCTAGCCGCTTTATAATTCTACAGGGTCGCAGGCAAGCTGGAGCCTATCCCAGCTGACTACGGGCGAAAGGCGGGGTACACCCTGGACAAGTCACCAGGTCATCACAGGGCTGACACATAGACACAGACAACCATTCACACTCACATTCACACCTAGGGTCAATTTAGAGTCACCAGTTAACCTAACCTGCATGTCTTTGGACTGTGGGGGAAACCGGAGCACCCGGAGGAAACCCACGCGGACACGGGGAGAACATGCAAACTCCGCACAGAAAGGCCCTCGCCAGCCATGGGGCTCGAACCCAGGTCCTTCTTGCTGTGAGGCGACAGCGCTAACCACTACACCACCGTGCTGCCCGCAAGGCAACATATCTCATAAAACACTTAACCACCAAACAACAAAATTTGTATCTTTATTTACATAAGATAGATGGATTTTTATCCAGCACTTATTTTTAATTTGCTTTTTAAAAAATAATGTGGGATTATTTACCAATGCATTTTATGGAAAATATTCACAACAGTTCCACATAAGACTATCCATCCATCCATTATCCATAACCACTTATCCTGTGCAGGGTCACGGGCAGGCTGGAGTCTATCCCAGCTGACTATGGGCGCGAGGCAGGGTACACCCTGGACAAGTCACCAGGTCATCGCAGGGCTGACACATAGAGACAAACAACCATTCACACTCACACCTATGGTCAATTTAGAGCCACCAATTAGCCTAACCTGCATGTCTTTGGACTGTGGGGGAAACCCCCGCAGATACAGGGAAAACATCCAAACTCCACACAGAAAGGCCCCCTTCGGCCATTGGGCTCGAACTCAGAACCTTCTTGCTATAAGGTGACAGTGCTAACCACTACACCACCATGCCACCCCTCATATAAAACTACTTAAAATAATTTTATGAGTCCACTAGCTTGTTGGACAGTTGACAGTTTCTGCCATGGAAGGGTGATAGGCAGTAAGTGCAGGAAGAGTTTTATTGAAAGCATACTAGCAAACAGATCCAAAACAGAGACAAAAGCAGAGTTGAAAAACAGGCAGTGGTCGATTGAGGCACAGACAGGACATCAGAGGTAATACAATACTCAAAGTCCAGAAACACAAACAGGGTAAAAACCAGAAAAGCAAAACAAAATATAAGGCTTGGTAATGTCAGATGCAGGGTACACAGCATATACTTTGCAAAGTCTGTGTGTTATTGAGAGTCTTTATATGTATGTGCTGTGATTGCACTCTAATCAGGAACAGGTGCATGGTAGTTAGTCCTAATGGTACTGCATGCTCTAAGCACCAACGTGTGTGGATGTGACAGGTGTAACCAGACAACAGTTTGATATATCAAGTTTGGTATTGGATGGTAACTCTAGAGTAATGATGTAAAGTGAAAGTGCTGGTTCACTGCTGTCCACCAGGCACCCAGCAGAATCACACTATAAAAAAAGCCATGGTGTTGTTTCTGGCACATGGCATGAAGTGTCAAAGAAAGGAATAAATATGTATTCATAACTGTGATGCATATCTGATTATTGTATCACTGTCATAAGACAATACAGTAATTTATTGATGCGAAATACATGACACTACACAATTCGATGGTTCATTTGCTATAATATTATTATTCTATTCAGATTGATTTTGTGCCCTTGCTTTTGGCAGTGCCTAAATATCTATATTATGCTTTACTAAACATATCAGTTTATCAGTTTAAACTAAAATAGTCAGACGTCTAGCCACTATCTATTCACATTCCTACCTAAAACTTTAGATATCCCACTATATGTTGCACCATTTTACTGTAAACCAGTGCACTGCTCTAACTGTACAATTGTTTCCAATACAATCCTGTAAAATCATGAGTATCCATCCATCCATCCATTATCTGTAGCTGCTTATCCTGTGCAGGGTCGCAGGATTCTATCCCAGCTGACTATGGGCGAGAGGCAGGGTACACCCTGGACAAGTTGCCAGGTCATCACAGGGCTGACACATAGAGACAAACAACCATTCACACCTATGGTCAATTTAGAGCCACCAATTAGCCTAACCTGCATGTCTTTGGGGGAAACCAGAGCACCCAGAGGAAACCCATGCAGACACGGGGAGAACATGCAAACTCCGCACAGAAAGGCCCTCATCGGCCGCTGGGCTCAAACCCAGGACCTTCTTGCTGTGAGGCAACAGTGCTAACCACTACACCACCGTGCTGCCCACCATAAGAGTATTTTGTTGTAAAATAAATGCTGCAAATTTTACTGTAGAAAGAAAAAAAGCATCCTACTTCCTACACAAAGGGTTCTCTTCCACTGGAAATGATTCATCATAGATCCATATCTTATTTTTGAATCACTGTCTTTACTAGACCCGTGTCCTCTATGAATAGTGTCTGTTATGTCTCCCTCTGCATAATCACTGAAGGAAGCATGGTCTCTCTGTCTATCTGTTTTATGCCCTGATAGTCTGGCTGGGAATGCAAGACTAGGAGACCTTCCAACTGCCACCAGACAGAGAAACCAAGCAAAATCAGATGGGCTCACTAGGCAACAAAGCTGTGATTCTCAGGAATGCATTCATTTAGTGAAAAAGAGCCACTTATTCTGAAGTGTGGATAGTAAACAGCTGGGATGGGATGGGAGTTCCTCAAAGGCGAGATATGGGTTCTCTCCTTTTTAGTCACTCCTGTCTTTGTGTTCCAGCTGTGCTTATTAACTGGTGCCTCACTCAGCAGTAGTCAGTTCTCAGATACCAAATGTTTGTGAGGGAACACTGTAGCTGAATTCCTGGCTGCTGAGCTAGTTCAGTTCTATTCAGTTTTTCAACAGTACTTAATCTCAAATGGTTGCTGCAAATAATGTGCACCTGAAACAGATCACAACAGATGAAAGAGTTAATGGTCTCCAATATCAAATCACACACCTGATTAAACAAACATACATGTATCATTTTGAGATGTCAGCATAGCATGATGCACAGAAGCTTTTAAAACATGACCTGTGATGCCTATCATGCCCCTTTTTGGCTGTGTTCCTACACTGGGCAAATCAGTGTTTCCACTGACTTGCTGAATACTATTTTAGAAACATTCTGTCTCCATTACTGTGGAAAGTGCATGTGATCAGGTTGCCAAGGAAGCCACACCATAGGCAGTCTCTGTTTGTTTTGGCTTCAGTAAAAACAAAAAGAAGGCCAGATGAGTTCTGTTTGAATTATGAAGAAGTCACAGAAAAACCTGCAATTAAGGTAGGATGATGGACTGAAGTAGAAACCACTCATGGAAATGAAACTGTTATCAGGAAGTTAAATTTCTTTTGTGGGACTAAGATTGGGTGGCATGGTGGTATAGCGGTTAGCACTGTCGCCTCACAGCAAGAAGATTCTGGGTTTGAGCCCAGTGGCTGATGATGGCCTTTCTGTGTGGAGTTTGCATGTTCTCCCCGTGTCTGCATGGGTTTCCTCTGGGTGCTCTGGTTTCCCCCACAGTCCAAAGACATGCAGGTTAGGCTAATCGGTGGCTCTAAATTGACCGTGAGTGTGAATGGTTGTTTATCTCTATGTGTCAGCCCTGCGATGACCTCGTGACTTGTCCAGGGTGTACCCTGCCTCTCGCCCACAGTCAGCTGGGATGCTGGGATAAGCTCCAGCTTGCCTGCGACCCTGCACAGGATAAGTGGCTACAGATAATGGATGGAATAAGATTGATTGGTTCAGAGTTGGCCATGTACAGCACACAGTAAAGCATCATAAATTATATTATTTAGGATGTTGGTAACAATGGAGCTTCAAAAACCTAAAACCATTTCAGATATCTATCCATCACTGCAGTTACAGTATGTAGCTGCTCTGACAGCTTCAGACATCAAAGTCTCTAGGGAACAATTACAGTAGTGGTTCCCTGTTGCCTTCTACTGGATTATTATAGAGGTTTTCTCCTCTCAATCATTCACACTTATGGACAATTTAGAGTAGCCAGTTAACCTAACTGTATGTCTTTGGACTGTTGGAGAAACCACTGCACCTGGAGGAAACCCATACAGACACAGGGAGAACATACAAACTCTGCACAGAAAGGCCCCCGTCATCCACTGGGCTCAAACCCAGAACCTTCTTGCTGTGAGGCAATAGTGCTAACCAACTGCACCACCATGCTGCCATTTCAGATAGCAGACGTTTAAAATTAACGAGAAAGTAAGAACAAAATAGGGATGTAACCATCCATTCATTATCTCTAGCTGCTTACCCTGTGTAGGGTTGCAGGCAAGCTGGAGCCTATCCCAGCTGACTATGGACAAGAGGCAGGTCATTGCAGGTGTAACCTACTTCAGCTCACACTATTAAGAGTAACCGCTGGAGGTTACAGATGCCTATACCACTATATGCTTACCTTTTGGACCAGCACATCAAAAGATTAGGCTCGCTGCTGGAGAAAGGTGTATCAGAAATTGCATTGAGTTGAAAAATGCACACAACTCACAGGTAAGTTTTATGTGTATTGTATTAATGCATAAACAAACAACAACAAAATAATAATAATAATAATAATAATAATAATAATAATAATAATAATAAAATTAGAATGTCCTTCAGTGCATGAAAGGTCACAATATCACTCCAGAAATGAAATATATAGATCAACCGGGTGGATAACAAAATCACAGTTCTTATCTCCAATTTGCTTGGCTCGCCACAACTGCTGGAAGCTACCTCCACCTCTACAGTACGGAAGTAGTCACAACAGAAGAGTCCATGCGCCACTGCCAGGGTTCACAGAAGAAGAAAAAACAAAAAAAAGAAGAGACGCACACAAAAAAAAAAAACAGCCTGTGTAGGCCAAACCAAGGTTACAATAATGTTCTTGATAACAACTACATATACATGCATGTCCATATGAATTACAATCACTACACTAATTAAAACATGGCTAAACATCAACTTTGTCTCATGTCTTTCTTCATCTCCACTCACTCAGAACCATATGAGGTGAGAGCCATGTAACAATATAAACGAGCTATATATTATGAACATTTCTCCTTTAATACAACATATGAAATTAACGACTTGTTCATCCCTACTAACTTAACTGGCATATACACATTCAAAACGTCATTTATGAGTTAATATCAATGGTCACTCACCGGAGATCAAAATCCTGTACACACATACAGTGGCACTACGATCACCGCTCACGCCAATCCAGCTTCCAATCGGTTCCAAAAACACAGGGGACACAGGAGTTGGGGCGGCACGGTGGTGTAGTGGTTAGTGCTGTCGCCTCACAGTAAGAAGGTCCGGGTTCGAGCTCCGTGGCCAGCGAGGGCCTTTCTGTGTGGAGTTTGCATGTTCTCCCCGTGTCCGCGTGGGTTTCCTCCGGGTGCTCCGGTTTCCCCCACAGTCCAAAGACATGCAGGTTAGGTTAACTGGTGACTCTAAATTGACCGTAGGTGTGAATGTGAGTGTGAATGGTTGTCTGTGTCTATGTGTCAGCCCTGTGATGACCTGGCGACTTGTCCAGGGTGTACCCCGCCTTTCGCCCGTAGTCAGCTGGGATAGGCTCCAGCTTGCCTGCGACCCTGTAGAACAGAATAAAGTGGCTACAGATAATGGGATGGGGGGACACGGGAGTTCAGCAACATGCAATTTCGTAAATGGAACTTTCCATCGTTCGTATGCTAACAGTTTAAACTAGCAGCATAGCCAGCAATTTACTTACATTTCTTCTAGTGTCCATCGCAAAAAAACACAAAATCCTCACTCAGCCAGCAGGCAAGACAATTTTTATGCTGTTGACTCTTACAATGACAGCAAGAGGAAGGTAAAATGTCGAAGTTTCAAGTGCTCAGTGAGCAGAATCTGCCACGAATGTCGGCAAGCAGCCGCCTCCAGAGAGGAAAACTAACAGAGTAAAGTCAACGGCGGCTTTTGATTGGCTCAGCTTGTGCATGTGAACTCCACATGTCACCCATGTCCTTGGGCATGTGAACTCCACGTCACCCATGTCTTTATCCCATGAAAGAAGAGCGCATTCGTCAATTTTGAGATAAAATGAAGGGCATATGAATAAACCTGTGTGTGTTTATTTCTTTTTGGATTTATAGCTATATTTAATATATTTTTGTCATAAATCCTATTTATCCATGTGTCATGAACTGTATGAATTTATTTATTTAGCAAATAATCTATGGTCAACTAAATTAATGACTAGGACACAATGCTACCACATAGAGACAAACAGCCATTCACATCTACGGTCAATTTAGAGCCACCAATTAACCTAATCTGCATGTCTTTGGACTGTGGGGGAACCCAGAGCACCTGGAGGAAACCCATGCAGACACAGGGAGAACATGCAAACTCCACACAGAAAGGCCCCCATCAGCCGCTGGGCTCGAACCCAGAACTCTCTTGCTGTGAGGCGACAGTGCTAACCACTACACCACTGTGCTGCCTGGCGTTCATCAGAGATGAGGTTAATATTCTCTGCAGTACACTCAAGTTCTTCCACTTCAAATTTTGGCAAACCATGTCTCGCTTTGTGTAGGGGGGCATTGTCATGATGGAATAGATTTGGGCCCTTTAGTTCCAGTGTTACAATGGAAATTGTAATGCTACAGCATACAAAGACATCCTCTACAATTGTGTGCTTCCAAATTTGTGGCAACAGTTTGAGGAAGAACCACATATGGGTGGGATGGACATATCGTGTGCATAATGAAAGTAAAACTTTGTACATCATTGCATTGCAGTATATGTTACTAGAGCGGCAGCTACAATTATCGACAGTCCATAATTATTGACCTTTTCAGATTTAACAATAAAAAACAATTTTACAAAGGTGAGTTTCAGTTACAACAGTTATTATTGGTTAATTAATCAACCAGAAGCCCCCCCCTCACCCTTTGATCTTGTCGTCTGATGATACAGCTCGTGACCTGAGATGGAATTTTTTTAGCATGATAAGCAATTTCAGGAAAACCCAGACATCATCATCATTGCAGGTAAGCATGGTGGAAAGCTCATGGACATGTTTTTACTGATCAAATTCACCGATATTTCATGATATTTTTGTTGAAACCTACTTTGTTTCTTACTCTTTCATTTGACAGTCTCCATTTTGTATCTAAACGTGCGTTTGAGAAGTCATGTGACGTTTTGATAATAGTGATCACTTTCACCGGTGTCCACCATTATCAACACCCTGTGGGATTAAGTGACATTTACAACTGTTATGGATCAATATTTGTGTAACATTGATGAAGTAGATGAAATACTTTTAAAAAAATAAAAGTGCTGTGATTTATAATAATTTTTTTCTGATACATAACAGAATGGAATGTTTATAGAGTATTTGGAATCCTACTGCAATAAATGGAATTAGAGCAGAATTAAATTCCTCGCATATAAAAAAAATTACATGCTTGAAATATTCAGATTTTTCTATTCCATTCAGAATTTTTTATTTTTTTTGCAGTTTGTTGTAAATATCTACCACATATTACAATATCAGTAGACATTTTATATTTTTAGATGTAAATCTCAATTCAAAAAATTGACCTTTGACCTGGACTTTCATGTGGTTACACTGTCAATTGCCTGTTGACATTTATTGGTAAACTACAAACTATAAATTAATACAAACAACAATGAATGATTAACAAAATGCGATCTATGAAAATACTTAGAAAGTGGATCAAAAAGATTTTCTGACACAGGTTAAAGATTATCAGTTCATTTGTTTAAAAATATTAGTTTCCATAAGCACCGACATCCATATATTAATATAAAAGATATTTTGTACTCAATATGAGTCTATGTGAAACAAATTTTAAATAAAAACTGTTTTGTTAACTTAATACCACATACCGATTATTTTTAATTTTTTAAAAAATAAATAATCATCTGGGTGTCGATAATTGTGGAACGGTGTCGATAACTGTGGACAAAGGTGTCAATAATTGTGGCACAGTGTCACGTGATCTGATACGCTAAGCAATCGGGAATCAACTCGTTTTTTTTCCAGTGAAAGTTTGAGTAATTATTCATGCACAATTTATGTATTGAAAGTCTTTTCTACTTTTGCAACGGCCAAAAGATCGTCAAGGTGTCGATAATTGTAGCCGCTGCTCTATACATTACATATAAAGAATGTGTTATGTGTGTAACAATTGTTCTATAAATTTACTTGTTAAAACTTGTGGCAGCGGGGGCGTGGTCAAGTGTCGGTCTGTGAATGGAGGGTGGAGTCAGGGAAGGTAAATGGCAGAATCACTGCACCTGATGGGAATTAACCTGTGTTTGTGTGTCTTCCCCAGTGACTGCGCCCTATAAGAGGAGAGGGAGAGCAGAGGAAGGGAGCTCTCCCCAACCTGGACACTTGTGTGCATATGTGTGTGTGTGTGTGTGTGTGTGTGTGTGTGTGTGTGTGTGTGTGTGTGTGTGTGTGTGTGTGTGGGTGGGTGGGCGAGTAAAATATAAGAAGCTGAAAAGCAAAATAAAAGAGTTAGTGAGAACTCAGTTCTGGCCTGCCGTGCTTCTGTGCTCCACCCACCTTAAACTATTTCTTTTGTGGTGCCAAAACCCGGGATGGAGTACAGAAGAGAACAGCCTCATGGAGTCCTCCCCCTTCGAGGACCTGGTCCATGCCCTCGCCACGACCCCACAGAGCCAGCACCATGCGCTGGTCGCCCTCCGGAAGGAGCAGGAACAACGGTTCGAAGCCCTGGTGCTGGCGTAGCAGGAAGATCGCCAGGTGTTCCAGCACCTGCTCACGTCGGCGGGGTCCACTATCGCCACCGCCGCAGACCCTCCCCACTTCACCCTAATGAAGATGGGTCCGCATGATGACCCCAAAGCCTTCCTCGCTCTTTTTGAGCAGGCAGCAGAGGCATGTGGTTGGCCGGTGGAACAGCGCGTGGCATGCCTCCTCCCCCTGCTAACGGGCGAGGCGCAGCTGGCTGCGCTACAGCTCCCCGCCAATAGCCAGCTGGTCTACGCCGACCTCCGCAGGGCTGTCTTCCAATGTGTGGAGCGCACCCCGGAGCAGCAACGGCAGCGCTTCCGCTCGCTGCGCCTGGAGGAGGTCAGCCAGCCATTCGCGTTTGGCCAGCAACTCCGGGACACCTGCCAGTGGTGGCTGAGGGCCGACAACCACGACGCCGAGGGAATCATCGATCTGGTGGCACTGGAACAATTCATCACCTGACTTCTGGAAGGAATAGCGGAGTGGGTCCAGTGCCATCGCCCGGTGTCACTGGATCAGGCCATCGAGCTGGCGGAGGACCATATGGCGGCTGTTCCGACGGCAGGACAGCGTGTCTCCTCTTCTCCCCTCTCTTCTCTCTCTCTCTCCCCTTCTGTTCCTCATCCTCTCCCCATTCCCCCACCGCAGAGGTGGGGGCCGGCTCCACCCCAGCCACACCCATGGTCCTACCCTTTCCTACTTCTGTGTCTGTGTCTTCCCCCCCTCAGGTGAGTGAGTTCCGGAACACCGGTGCAGAGGGAGAGCCTGGGCCAGTATGCTGGCACTGTGGGGAGCCGGGGCACCTCCAGCATCAGTGCTCGGCGATGGAGGTCGGCACGGTGGTCGGGATCCCCGACGCGCCCGGGACCACCCTCGATCAGGCCGGAGCATATCGCATACTGGTGAGTATCCAAGGGGATACGTATCAGGCTTTGGTGGACTCCGGCTATAATCAGACCTCAATCCACTAAAGCCTGGTGCAAGACGAGGCATTGGGGAGAGCACAATTGGTGAAGGTGTTGTGTGTGCACGGGGATGTTCACAACTACCCTTTAGTGTCGGTCCACATTCTATTTCGAGGGGAGAAATTTAGAGTAAAGGCGGCGGTTAATCCTAGCCTTACCCACTCAATAATTTTGGGGACCGATTAGCCAGAATTTAGGGAATTAATGGCACATTTAGTGAAGAGTGGGGCCTGCCATAATTTAGCAGGGGGAGGTCCCGGTGTGGCATTGGCGGGAGCAGCTGTCACAGAGCCATCTATGTTATCACTGTGTCAGAATGAGCAGCAGCAGGCTCCTCCTCCCTCTCTCGGGGAATCCCTCGCGGATTTCCCGTTAGAACAGTCGCGAGACAAGACTCTGCAGCATGCGTTTGACCAAGTAAGAGTAATCGATGGTCAAATGCTCCAGCCAAACACCACCCCGTCCTTCCCCTATTTCTCCATTATTAAGGCTAGGTTATACCGAGTGACGCAGGACACTCAGACTAAGGAACCAATAACACAGCTTTTAATCCCAAAGAGCTGCCGGGAATTTATATTCCAGGTGGCTCACTTTAATCCCATGGCCGGACACTTGGGGCAGGATAAGACACTAGCCCGAATAATGGCCCGGTTCTATTGGCCAGGGATTCGCGGCGATGTCCGTAGGTGGTGTACGGCGTGCCACGAATGTCAGTTAGTAAATCCCACGGCCATTCCAAAAGCACCTTTGCACCCTCTGCCATACCCCATTCGAAAGAATTGGGATGGATCTCGTCGGGCCATTAGATCGGTCAACATGAGGATATTGCTTTATTTTAGTTCTGGTGGACCATGCAACGCGATATCCGGAAGCAGTGCCTCTTCGCAATATCTCAGCACGTAGTATTGCAGAAGCACTCTTCTGCATCATCTCCCGAATCAGAATCTCCAAAGAGATTCTGACTGATCAAGGCACTATGTTTATGTCACGCACACTGCGTGAACTGTATGGGTTACTGGGAATTAAGCCTATCCACACCAGCGTTTATCACCCACAAACAGATCGCTTAGTCGAACGGTTCAACCGCACCCTCAAGAACATAATTCGGAAATTTGTAAGCGAAGATGCACGCAACTGGGATAAATGGCTCTAGCCCCTGTTACTCGCAGTGCTAGAGGTCCCGCAAGCCTCCATGGGGTTCTCCCCATTCTAGTTATTATACGGGCATAAGCCGTGTGGCATTCTAGATGTGCTGCATGAAAATTGGGAAGAGGGACCTTCAACAAGTAAGAATGAAATTCAATACATTATCGACCTGCGCGCCAAACTCCACACACTCATGCACCTAACCCAGGAGAATTTGCGGCAGGCCCAAGAATGTCAAGTCCGCCTGTACAACAGGGGCATGCACCTTAGGGAATTCACACCGGGAGATAAAGTACTCATGTTGTTGCCCACGTCGTGCTCCAAATTGATCGCCAGGTGGCAAGGACCCTTTGAGGTCACACGGCGAGTCGGGGATGTCGACTATGAGGTGAGGCGAACGGACAGGGGTGGGGCATTACAGATTTACCACCTCAATCTATTAAAACTTTGGAACGAGGAGGTCCCTGTGGCATTGGTGTCGGTGGTTCCAGAGAAGGCGGAGCTGGGGCCGGAGGTTCAAAAAGGAAAATTGACATCGCCCACCACTCCGGTCCCCTGTGGAGACCACCTCTCCCCGACCCAACTCACGGAGGTCGCCCAGCTGCAGACAGAATTTTCTGACGTGTTCTCGCCCCTGCCCAGCCGCACCCACCTCATAGAACACTGCATTGAGACGCCTCTGGGAGTAGTAGTGCACAGCCGCCCTTACAGACTGCCCGAACACAAAAAAAAGGTGGTTCAGGAAGAACTCGAGGCCATGCTTGAAATGGACATTGTTGAGGAGTCCCACAGTGATTGGAGCAGCCCAGTGGTCTTGGTTCCCAAGGCTGACGGGTTGGTCCAGTTCTATGTGGACTATAGAAAAGTCAACGAGATGTCTAAATTCGATGCGTACCCAATGCCTCGTATTGACGAGTTGCTCGATTGACTAGGCATGGCTCGTTTTTATTCGACACTGGATTTGACAAAGGGATATTGGCAGATCCCCTTGACTCTGCTATCCCAAGAGAAAACAGCCTTTTACACACCGTTTGGCTTACACCAGTTTGTCACACTTCCTTTTAGGCTATTTGGGGCACCCGCTACGTTTCAGCGGCTTATGGATAGGGTCCTCTGCCCCCACGCCACCTCTGCGGCCACATACTTGGATGACATCATTATTTCTAGTAATGACTGGCCACGGCACTTAGAACACCTAAGGGCCGTCCTTAAGTTGCTGAGGCGAGCGGGTCTCACAGCCAACCCGAAGAAATGTGCGATTGGGCGGGTGGACGTACAGTATCTGGGCTTCCACTTGGGCAATGGGTAGGTGCGTCCCCAAATCAATAAGACAGCAGCGATTGCGGCCTGCCCGAGACCCAAGACCAAAAAGGAGGTGAGACAGTTCCTGGAGCTGGCTGTCTACTATCGTAGGTTTATACCTAATTATTCGGATGTCACCAGCCCACTGACTGATCTCACTAAAAAGGGGGCACCAGATCCGGTCCAGTGGACAGAGCAATGCCAGCGGGCTTTCTCTGAGGTAAAGGCTGCACTGTGTGGGGGGCCACTGTTACACTCCCCTGACTTTTCTCTCCTCTTTGTTTTGCAGATGGACATGTTGGACAGAGGGCTGGGGGCTATTCTGTTCCAGGAGGTGGAGGGGGAGGACTGTCCAGTGCTGTACATCAGCCAGAAGCTGTCGGTGCACGAGGGCAGGTACAGCACCATAGAAAAGGAATGCCTCGCCATCAAGTGGGCGGTCCTTGCCCTCCACTACTACCTGCTGGGGCACCCTTTCACCCTCTGTTTGGAACCACGCACCCCTGCAGTGGCTTCACCACATGAAGGATGCCAATGCGCAGATCACCCGTTGGTATCTGGCACTCCAGCCGTTTAAGTTCGAGGTGGTCCACAGGCCGGGGGCACAGATGGTCGTGGTGGATTTCCTCTCCCGTCGGGGGGGGGGGAGTCAGCTGCAGGCCAGACAGCTCCCCGGCCTGAGTCAGGCGGTGGGGGTATGTGGCAGCGGGGGCATGGTCAAGCGTCGGTCTGTGAATGGAGGGCGGAATCAGGGAAGGTAAGTGGCAGAATCACTGCACCTGATGGGAATTAACCTGTGTTTGTGTGTCTTTCCCACTGACCGTGCTCTATAAGAGGAGAGGGAGAGCAGAGGAAGGGAGCTCTCCCCAACCTGGACACTTGTGTGTGTGTGTGTGTGTGTGTGTGTGTGTGTGTGTGTGTGTGTGTGTGTGTGTGTGTGTGGGCGAGCGAGTGAAATATAAGACGCTGAAAAACAAAATAAGAGAGTTAGTGAGAACTCAGTTCTGGCTTGTCATGCTTCTGTGCTCCACCCACCTTAAACTATTTCTACAAAACCATAATAAATAGTAAATATGAACCTGCTCCTCAACTACTACATTTGAAGTTTCTAACTTCTCACTGTGCTCCAAGATGCTTAAAATGCTCAAAAATGCATAAACAACTTTACCAAGGCATCAGTTATTCATTCTGTTCACCAAGTTCTTTCTTGATGCTTGTTTCAGAAACCTGTGAGTCCTGTGGATTATCTGTAGAGCAGTGAGAAAGAGTGAATTCCCATTCTGGCCTTCTTGGCTTTGCTTTTGTGCTGAATCTGTGTCCCGGTGCACTAGTGAATAGTTATTTAATGATCAAAAAGAGGTGTTCAGCTGAGTGGAAAATGTGCAAGTCTGTGGAGTGTTGTTCCTCTTGTGTGCACAGACAAAGGTCTACTTTGCTGCTGAATTCTCTTCCATCTCTCTTCCTCTCTTTTTGTCTATGCTTTCTGCTAATCCGCTCAAAACATATTTGGGTATAACAATGGTGTGAAGAGTCCAAAGACATGCAGGTTAGGCTAATTGGTGGCTCTAAATTGACCGTAGGTGTGAATGTGAGTGTGAATGGTTGTTTGTGTCTCTGTGTCAGCCCTGCAATAACCTGGCGACTTGTCCAGGGTGTACCCCGCCTCTCGCCCATAGTCAGCTGGGATAGGCTCCAGCTTGTCTGCAACCCTGTAGGACAGGATAAGCGGCTACAGATAATGGATGGATGGATGGATGGATGGATGGATGGTGTGAAGTAACAAACTACATGCACTCTCCTTTCAGTACTTGAGTATATAGTACTTTCTTATGGTACTTTCAATATTACTTGCATTTTTTTTTGCACACTGCATGCTCCAGATTCTTTCTTCAGTCAGCAGCTGCAATGTTTGAGACCACAGAGACATTATGAGCATCATTGGCCCAATTTATCATCAGTTTTAAATGTTTCAAAGGTAAGGGAATGATAATGATATGCAAATTCTGCAAGCCAAACCCAGTGGAGATATTGATCGGCAAATCACATCTAAACATCCAACCTTGAGAAACATGTACAGGTAAGTCATTAGCTAACTGAGTAACACTGACTAAATAACTAGATGTTTTGATATTTTACAAAATAAAATCTCTGTCTTAACCTTAATATGTTACGTCAGTGTTCACTAGTGATTGCCTGTTGTGTTAAATATGTCTCAGTGCTGCTAAATTCTCAGGAAAATGTGCAAATAGCATTCGGAGAGCACTCAGAGAGCGCAGATCTCAATAATCAAAGACAATAGTCAACTTTTGACTATTGTGAAATGCAAATCTTCAACCTCATTAATTTTATATGTCTGGATATATTATATATAAAACTATTCGAATCATGTGCCTACATATGTATCCCAGAGAATTATTGGTACCCATGAATGTGGACTGTGATATGGAGTTATCGTATTCCTACATTGGCTATGTTTTATCACTTTTGAACTTGACTGCCATCTACTGGATTTTAATATGTATGGCATTGTTGGACACACACTTCCACAAAAGTCAAATGTTGTATGTTGCAACATTAGAGAGAGTGAAACTAAATTTGTGGATCTGCCCCGAAACTCAGATCTGCTCCAGAATGTAATAGGTTCTACGTTGGCCCATGCTACATCTGTCCACCAAGTTTTGTGGAAATCAGGTTAGTAGGTTTAGCACAATCCCACTTAAAGGCAGACAAATATATGGACAAACAAACCATACTGAAAAATAACCTCCTTGGTGGAGGTAAATAAAATGACCTAGTTGACTCACAAGCAAACCTAATGAAACTCCAACTCCATTTTGGCAAAGTTAGCTAGGTAATGTTATATTTCTTTACATACTTTTGATAATGAAAGTAATCCATCCATTATCTGTAGCCACTTATCCTGTTCTACAGGGTTGCAGGCAAGCTGGAGCCTATCCCAGCTGACTATGGGCAAGAGGCAGGGTGCACCTTGGACAAGTTGCCAGGTCATCGCAGAGCTGACACATAGGCCCCCTTTCCACTAAAGCAGTTCCAGGGCTGGTTCGGGGCCAGTGCTTAGTTTGGAACCGGGTTTTCTGTTTCCACTGACAAAGAACTGGCTCTGGGGCCAGAAAAAAACGGTTCCAGGCTAGCACCAACTCTCTGCTGGGCCAGAGGAAAGAACTGCTTACGTCAGCGGGGGGGGGGAGTTGTTAAGACCAACAACAATAACAAGA
This sequence comes from Neoarius graeffei, assembly GCF_027579695.1. Lineage (NCBI taxonomy): Eukaryota > Metazoa > Chordata > Actinopteri > Siluriformes > Ariidae > Neoarius > Neoarius graeffei. The sequence continues at coordinate 33,266,426 of NC_083582.1, read as the reverse complement.
CCACAAAAGATCGCCATTTTTAAGCGACGAGAGGCAGCAGCTGTACAAACGTGAAGTCATCCATTATTATTATTGTTGTTGTTGCTGCTTCTGATTCTTCCATGTTGTTTTTGCTTCGATATTCACGCCAAGGTTTATGCAAACATAACGACATAACTGACGTATACAGCGACGTAATGACGTGGCTTCCCTTAGCACCGCGAGCTATGGAAAAGCAAACTGGTTCTCAGCTGGCTCGCAAGTTGAACGAGTTGTGAACAAGCACCAGCACTGGCCCCGAACCAGCCCTGGAACTGATTTGGTGGAAAAGGGCTAATAGAGTCAAATAGCCATTCACCTCACAGTCAATTTAGAGCCACCAATTAACCTAATCTGCATGTCTTTGGACTGTGGGGGAAACCGGAGCACCCAGAAGAAACCCATGCAGACTCCATACAGAAAGGCCCTTGGCAGCCACTGGGCTTGAACCCAGGACCTTCTCATTGTGAGGCGACAGTGCTAACTACTACACCACCCAGTGAAAGTAATCATTGTTCAAAAATGTATTCCTCAGAAGATAGAACATTTTCAGACTACAAGCCTGATTTGCAAATCATTGCATTCTGTTTTTATTTATGTTTTACACAGCAACCTAAATTTTTGGGTTTGAGGTTGCAGTTGTGCCAATTGTAGACATGTAAAAGTGTCATTTGTAAACTAATTACTCAAGTAGTTTTTCACCAGACTCTTATTTGAGTAATTTTCATGGTCACTACTTTTACTTTTATGTAAGGCAATTATTACTAGAGTAGCAGCACCCAGGTCAGTGTATTTTTGACTCATTCCATCACTGATGATACTAGATAATACTAATTGTATGTTTGCTTTTCAAAATAAGTTATTGATGAACTGTAGTAATTTAAAAGAGCTATGTGCTTCACAGCTCAAACATCTGTTATTTCCATCACGATCATAGCAAGTCCCAGGCTTGTAGTACTCGAGCCCAGGACTCGTGCCCTAATTTTGAGGACTTGTGACTTGACTTGGACTTGAGCGCTGATGACTCGGACTTGGACTTGGACTCGTGCATTAACTGCATTCGGAATCGTAAACTGGAGACGAGGGCTCTGATTTTTTTCTTTATTTTTTTTGTAATGTGCCATAATCATTTGGCATAAGATATTTATATCTACATAAATTTTTATACTAATTTCATGCAAGAGAATGCACATTCACCTGTTCATACGTCATGTTCAGGAACAAACTAATGTTAATGGAGCTAAAATGCCTGGAGAGAAGCCCCTAGGATTGTCCGCTTTGCTTATACAGACTTCTAGTGCAGTGGGAAAAAAATGCACTGCTATGTGTTCCATATGTAGAAGAACTATCAAGGAGACAACGGGGACAACCTCGAACTTCAATCGTCATTTGGCAAAACTCCACCCAGAGAAGGAAGTAAGTGACACGTCATTGCCCTGTTGATATCAGGGTTTGCTTGCTGACCGATGAACTAGCTAGTGTTAACCCTCTCTCATGTTATTTGCCCTATTGATAGTGGGCGGGGCTTGCTGAGCGATGAACAAGCTTTTTATCTGTAGCCTATTAACTAAAATGGGGCAGTCGAGCAGTGACATTAGTCCAACACAGCAGCAGAGATGCTTTCACATAAAGGCAGCAACACCCACCGTCAAATGGTGCGGATGGGGTCTTGTTCTCGGACTTGACTTGACTCGAAATTTTCTTTAATGACTTGGAGTTGACTTGGAATTGAACACTGGCGACTCGAGACTGGACTCGGACTCAAGGTTTAGTGACTCGACTACAACACTGGCAAGTCCTCAAACAACAAAGGACCCACAGATATACTGGACATCCCTGTATAAATGCCTTTTGCTACAGTATGTGTGACTGAACACACAGCTAGCATTTTTCTCAATCTTCGAAATCAAAGATATAAAACAGGAACCTGGAGTTTACTGACTGCTCTAAAGGATAGCCATCATCCATCTAACAGCCAGTTGTCAGCATTTATGGAATGTACACAAACCTTGCTTTTTTAAAAGTTTGGTTCAATTAATTTTTTTAAAAAAAGACCATTTTAAACAACAAAAAGCCTAAAATGATCATTCCCAAGATCTGCTGACATGGTCCTCTGTCTACCCTGAGACATGGCCATCTCCTCTGATTTGTAATAGCATCATAATTCACCAAAATTACAGCTAAATTACATTTACTTTCTGATCATTGTGACAAAGCATCACTCTTTCTGCCCAGTGAAAAGATAGAAAATATGGCCTCCTGTACTGATAATGTAATTATGTCAACAAGACATTGGATAGCATGACAGCTGTTTGATAGATTATCTGCTGTGGTTCTTAACATGAGGCGAAATGCTTGATTGGTTTGTTGCAGTAGTCTGACCTAAACACTACCTTACTGAGTATAAAACCTGGCCTGAAATTGAAAAAAGCTTTCAAATATTTATAAGGAATCATTATCTAATATTTCTCATTATGAGATTATTATAGATCTTGTACATAACAAATAGACAGTTAAGCCCATTTATAGGCATATTTACTGATTTCAAGCTTAAAATTGTCATTCTATGGCAGATAATTTAGCTTTTTTGTAAAAATAAATACTTGAAATAAGATATACAGTGGTGCTTGAAAGTTTGTGAACCCTTTAGGATGTTCTACATTTCTGCATAAATATGACCTAAAACATCATCAGATTTTCACACAAGTCCTAAAAGTGGATAAAAAGAACCCAGTTAAACAAATGAGACAAAAATATTATACTTGGTCATTTATTTATTGAGGAAAATGATCCAATATTACATATGTGAGTAGCAAAAGTATGTGAACCTTTGCTTTCAGTATCTGGTGTGACCCCCTTGTGCAACAATAACTGCAACTAAACGTTTCCGGTAAGTGTTGATCAGTCCTGCACACCGACTTCGAGGAATTTTAGCCCATTCCTCTGTACAGAACAGCTTCAATTCTGGGATGTTGGTGGGTTTCCTCACATGAACTGCTCGCTTCAGGTCCTTCCACAACATTTTGATTGGATTAAGGTCAGGACTTTGACTTGGCCATTCCAAAACATTAACTTTATTCTTCTTTAACCATTCTTTGGTAGAATGACTTGTGTGCTTTGGGTCGTTGTCTTGCTGCATGACCCACCTTCTCTTGAGATTCAGTTCATGGACAGATGTCCTGACATTTTCCTTTAGAATTCGCTGGTATAATTCAGAATTCATTGTTCCATCAATGATGGCAAGCCGTCCTGGCCCAGATGCAGCAAAACAGGCCCAAACCATGATACTACCACCACCATGTTTCACAGATGGGATGAGGTTATTATGCTGCAATGCAGTGTTTTCCTTTCTCCAAACACAACGCTTCTCATTTAAACCAAAAAGTTCTATTTTTGTCTCATCTGTCCACAAAACATTTTTCCAATAGCCTTCTGGTTTGTCCACATGATCTTTAGTAAACTGCAGATGAGCAGCAGTGTTCTTTTTGGAGAGCAGTGGCTTTCTCCTTGTAACCCTGTCATGCACACCATTGTTATTCAGTGTTCTCCTGATGGTGGACTTATGAACATTAACATTAGCCAATGTGAGAGAGGCCTTCAGTTGCTTAGAAGTTACCCTGGGGTCCTTTGTGACCTGGACGATAATTACACGCCTTGCTCTTGGAGTGATCTTTGTTGGTCGACCAATCCTGGGGAGGGTAACAATGGTCTTGAATTTCCTCCATTTGTACACAATTTGTCTGACTGTGGATTGGTGGAGTCCAAACTCTTTAGAGATGTTTTTGTAACCTTTGCCAGCCTGATGAGCATCAACAAGGCTTTTTCTGAGGTCCTCAGAAATCTCCTTTGTTCGTGCCATGATACACTTCCACAAACGTGTTGTGAAGATCAGACTTTGATAGATCCCTGTTCTTTAAATAAAACAGGGTGCCCACTCACACCTGATTGTCATCCCAGTGATTGAAAACACCTGACTCTAATTTCACCTTCAAATTAACTGCTAATCCCAGAGGTTCACATACTTTTGCCACTCACAGATATGTAATATTGGATCATTTTCCTCAATAAATAAATGACCAAGTGTAATATTTTTGTCTCATTTGTTTAACTGGGGTCTCTTTATCTACTTTTAGGACTTGTGTGAAAATCTAATGATGTTTTAGGTCATATTTATGCAGAAACATGGAAAATTCTAAAGGGTTCACAAACTTTCAAGCACCACTCTATATATATATATATATATATATATCATCTCATCTCATTATCTCTAGCCGCTTTATCCTTCTACAGGGTCGCAGGCAAGCTGGAGCCTATCCCAGCTGACTACGGGCGAAAGGCGGGGTACACCCTGGACAAGTCGCCAGGTCATCACAGGGCTGACACATAGACACAGACAACCATTCACACTCACATTCACACCTACGGTCAATTTAGAGTCACCAGTTAACCTAACCTGCATGTCTTTGGACTGTGGGGGAAACCGGAGCACCCGGAGGAAACCCACGCGGACACGGGGAGAACATGCAAACTCCACACAGAAAGGCCCTCGCCGGCCCCGGGGCTCGAACCCAGGACCTTCTTGCTGTGAGGCGACAGCGCTAACCACTACACCACCGTGCCGCACATATATATATATATATATATATATATATATATATATATATACACACGGTGGTGTGGTGGTTAGCGCTGTCGCCTCACAGCAAGAAGGGCCGGGTTCGAGCCCCGTGGCTGGCGAGGGCCTTTCTGTGCGGAGTTTGCATGTTCTCCCTGTGTCCGCGTGGGTTTCCTCCGGGTGCTCCAGTTTCTCCCATAGTCCAAATACATGCAGGTAAGGTTAACTGGTGACTCTAACTTGACTGTAGGTGTGAATGGTTGTCTGTGTCTATGTGTCAGCCCTGTGATGACCTGGCGACTTGTCCAGGGTGTACCCCGCCCTTTCGCCCGTAGTCAGCTGGGATAGGCTCCAGCTTGCCTGCGACCCCTGTAGGACAGGATAAAGCGGCTAGAGATAATGAGATTTTATATATATATATATATATATATATATATATATATATATATATATATATATATATATATATATGCCAAAAGAATAAGACCATTAGGCTTAATAAGCTTATATTTGTTTGAAAGAAGAAAAAAAAAGTCTAATAAAGATAATTATTTTTTTCGCAGTGCGGTTTACATCAAATCCTGCACTCTGATTGGCTCGCAAGCGGGTTCGCAAGCGGGTACCCCAGTTACAGACCTCTGGTGACTGACTCATTCACAACAATAAACATAGTAGCATTTTTTGTCAACATTTATCTTTTTTTAATAAGATTTATAAGATTATCAAAATCTTATAAATGTTTGCCATCATTTCTCAGAATAGCATTAATTTTACAGCATGGATAGCGATAATGACAGTGTTCACAGCGAAAGCGAGTTTTACTACCCTGAGGAAGAAGAAATAAAAGAAAACATTTCAGGAGAAAGCTAAAAACCTCTAACTTGCTAACACTGAGCAAAAACATGGCTGAATCCTGAGTGACTCAATTTTGTACAAATAGGGGACTCATAGGCGGCAAAATGTAGTTTTTTTCCTGCCATGGAAGTGCACTTGTATACCGTGGAGGAAGCCATTTGCTCCCCTGGGATAGATTTTACGATCCTGGTGGAAATAAGGAGAAGGAAGAGGGGCTGCAGATCGGGAGTGAAGTGCCGAGAGAAGAGAAGACGATATAAACCACCGGTACCATCTGTCATTATGGGTAACTTGAGATCTCTCCCGAACAAGATGGAAGAGCTAATGACGCTTACCAAAACGCAGTGGCAATATCGGGAGCGCAGTCTCATGTGCTTCTCAGAGACATGGATGAATGAACTCACCCCTGACTCGCATGTAGCACTTGATGGATTTCAACTTGTGAGATCGGATAGGAGAACAGCGGAGAGTGGAAAGAAGCGAGGTGGGGGGCTTGCCATATATGTGAACAACAAATGGTGTAACCCATATCACATTAGAGTTAAAGAACAGTGCTGCACCCCAAACATTGAAGTTCTAGCAGTTAGTATCAGACCTTTTCAAATTTCAAGAGAATTTACACGTTATTGTCATAGCTGTGTATATTCCCCCGTCAGCTGCTTCTGTGTCAGCCTGTGACTTTCTACTCACTGTAGTATCCCGGTTACAAACATCTCACCCTCAAGCCCTCCTCCTCATCTCTGGGGACTTTAACCACACCCCTTTGACAGCCACTCTCCCTACATTTACACAGTATGTAGACTGTAAAACGAGGGATAATAGAACTTTGGACTTATTTTATGCTAACATTTACGAAGCATATAGAGCATTACCCCTTCCCCCATTGGGTTGTTCAGGTCACAATCTTGTCCATCTTCTCCCTGACTACATACCCTTAGTGAAAAGACAACCACCAACATATAGATATGTGAGGAAATGGACTGAAGATAACTCTGAGATTTTAAGAGACTGTTTTGAGAAGACAGAATGGGAAGTTTTGTGCAATCCTGATGATGAGGATATTGATAATATTACACATTGTGCTACAGACTATATGAAGCTTTGTATGGACACTGTAGTTCCCTTAAAAAAAGTGAAATGCTTTGCAAATAATAAGCCCTGGGTTACCCCTGAACTGAAGGCCTTACTCAATGAGAAAAAGAGGGTGTTTAAATCTGAAGACAAAGAGAAATTGAGGAGAGTACAGAAAGAGGTAAAAGGGGCAATAAGGAAGGGGAAAGACACCTACAAGAGGAAGCTTGAGGAGTGCCTCCAGAGGAAAAATGCAAGGGAGGTTTGGAGGGGCATGAAAACAATCTCTGGCCATGGCAAAGATAAGGGAAAGGGCCCAGAGGCAGGTGATAAGCAGTGGGCAAATACATTAAATCTGTATTTTAACCGCTTTGATGTCGCCACCCTCACTACCATCCATGGCCCTGCTTACCAAAGCCCACTCCCCCTCCCCCCTCTATCCATTATTAGCCCCTCATCGTCATCAGCAGAGCCTCTCTCTTTTAACTCCATTACCCTCCAATCCTCATCTGGGCAGTCAGAGCATCCCCTGTCTCTTCAGTAACTAGTGATGTCATCACAGCTCTACCTCCCCTTAGTCTCTCCATTACTGATGAGCAGGTGAGAGCAGAGTTCAAGAGGTTGAAGATGAGGAAGGCTACTGGTCCTGATGGCATTAGTTCCAGGCTGCTCAGAGACTGTGCAGATCACCTTTGCAGGGTCTTCATGCACATTTTTAATCTGAGCCTAAGGCTGGGGAAAGTTCCAACGCTGTGGAAGACATCCTGCATAGTCCCTGTCCCCAAGACAACGCATCCTAGGGAGCCCAACCATTTCAGGCCAGTAGCCCTGACATCACATCTAATGAAGACCTTGGAGAGGATTGTTCTAAACCATCTGCGATACCTAGTGAATGGTGAGCTGGATCCCCTCCAGTTTGCATATCACCAGGGTGTTGGTGTGGAGGATGCAATCATCCTGCTTCACCACAGGTCACTCTCCCACCTGGAGAATACGGGATGTTCTGTGAGAATCATGTTTTTTTTTTTTACTTTTCTAGTGCTTTTAATACAATCCAACCAGCACTACTGAAGGCCAAGCTGGAAGGAGCGGGGGTCAACTGCCATCTGACTACATGGATCTCTGACTACCTTACAAACAGGCCACAGTATGTGAGACTGCATGACTGTGAGTCTGAGGTGGTGGTCTGCAGTACAGGGGCTCCACAGGGTACAGTACTGTCCTCCTTTCTCTTCACCCTTTATACATCAGATTTCAGATACAACACACATACCTGCCATCTCCAGAAATTCTCTGAAGACACAGCCATTGTTGGCTGTGTAACAGAGGGGAATGATGGGGAATACAGGGAGGTCATTGCCAATTTTGTTGAATGGTGTGACAAGAACCATCTTCAGTTGAACACTGGGAAGACAAAGGAGATGGTGGTGGACTTTTACTGGAAGGCGCCATCCCCTGTACCAGTGTGCATTCAGGGGGAGAACACTGAATTTGTGTTAGTCTATAAATACCTCAGCATCCACCTGAATAACAAACTGGATTGGTCACACAACACTGATGCCCTGTATAAGAAGGGACAGAGTTGCCTCCACCTATTGAGGAGACTGAGGTCCTTTGGTGTGTGCAGGTCACTACTAAAGACGTTCTGCAATACAGTAGTGGCGTTAGTAGTGTTCTATGCCATTATCTGTTGGGGCAGTGGTAGCACAGAGAGGGACAGGAAAAGACTGAACAAGTTGGTCAGGACTGCAGGCTCTGTTCTTGGGGGCTCCCTGGACACAGTTGAGGTGGTTGGTGAGAGAAGGATGTTGGATAAGCTGGCATCCATTATGGCCAACTCCTCTCACCCCCTTTATCAGACAGTGACTGTACTCAGCAGTTCTTTTAGTAGTAGACTACTTCATCCAGCGTGTAAAAAGGAACGCTATCATAGGTCTTTTATTCCATCTGCTATTAGATTGTACAACACTGCTGTTATGAAATACTGTACTGCTATATATTAGGCTTTTTATCAGGCTTTTTGCGATGGATGTGACTGTGTATGTATATCATGTCTCATGTTCAACTGTGCATATCATATCTCTGGTTGTGTATATTATATTTATATTGGATATATCATAAGCCAGGATCTACTACATGCAGGGGGATGCATGTAGTAATCCAAAATGTGTAAATTATTGATTTATTAATCTATTTATTTATTGTTTTCATCTTTTACTACTTTTTTAGGTAGTAGTTTTATATATTTTTATCCTTATCTTTATCTGATCTATTCTTTGGCTGCTGTGATAAGTGAATTTCCCCTTTGGGGATTAAATAAAGTTTTATCTTATCTTATCTTATCTTACAGCCATGAATGAGGATTCAAAATGGCGGCTTGCCTTGGGTTTCCCTTTCGGGTGCTCTCGTTTTCTGTTAGAATTTGGTAAAGAAAAAAAAAAGTATATTATTTACCAGCTTAAGGTCAGTTCATATGGTGAAACACTGTGACCTCGGCCTTAAATACTGACCTCAGCCCAGAGGGCCTCAGTCCGTACTTTCAAGACCTCGGTCATGGTATTTCACGATACGGACCTCCCAGCTGGTAAATAATATATGAGCTGAATTTGCCCACAGTCAATATATTTTTCTTGCTAAAATATTATTCTTTTGCAGTGCAGGGCACCATATTCTGCTCAAAAATAATTAAAATCACACTTTTTAAAATATTAATTTATACTTTCATTTGTGTTTTTTTAATTGTTCTTAAAGGAATATTCTCCATCATTATAAAAAAAAAACAAATCTTGACAGAAGAGCATCCAGGCATTATAATAAAATGCTGCTTAAAGGAGTCCATGTTGACTTGCAGGGAGACTTGGGACAATATTTCAGCTTTTGTAGATTGTGTGAAAGTCTTTGTAGGTAGCGTCACATTCATATTGCATTAGAGAGTATTTACTCTACCCCAAGCTCAAAAACATGAGTTTCTGAGCTTGTCACATATACTGACCTTCAGGCTTCACTTTTTCTGTCATTATTTTTTGTGAGGAGACAAGATATTGAGGGGAGACATGGGACATTATGTTGGGAGACTTGGGACAAAAATAAAATATCTAGGTGTACATGATTAATTTAATCTCATCTCATTATCTGTAGCCGCTTTATCCTGTTCTACAGGGTCGCAGGCAAGCTGGAGCCTATCCCAGCTGACTACAGGCGAAAGGCGGGGTACACCCTGGACAAGTCGCCAGGTCATCACAGGGCTGACACATAGACACAGACAACCATTCACATTCACACCTACGGTCAATTTAGAGTCACCAGTTAACCTAACCTGCATGTCTTTGGACTGTGGGGGAAACCAGAGCACCCGGAGGAAACCCACGCAGACACGGGGAGAACATGCAAACTCCACACAGAAAGGCCCTCGCCGGCCACAGGGCTCGAACCCGTACCTTCTTGCTGTGAGGCGACAGCGCTAACCACTACACCACCGTGCCGCCCTTACATGATTAATCTTTATTTATAATCAAAACTTGTAACATATGATCTGTATGAACACACAATGATGGTACGGTGATAGAAAAATGTCAGTTTACCCAAAACCTGATGATACAAAACAGTTCCATTCTCAAGAAGGAATGAAATAATTTTAATCTTCATGCAGGTGTACGCCCACATTTTAAACAAAATTTTAAAAACATTTTTATATTTATAAACCACAAGAAAAACCTGGAACACGAACTGTCCCAACTCTCCCATCTGGCCAGTTTGAAAAAAAAATTCTTAAATGTTTTTCTCCAGAATTTAAGTTTAATAAATAATACTATTTACAGTAACTCTAGGCTACATAATTCCTAACAAATCCCCAACTCACCAGCGTACATTACACCATAGAATGGAGGTGGAGGAGAAGTAGAAAATACAAGTTTTGGTTGACAAAAATATTGAACTGCACATAACTTACTGCAGTGTCCAGCTTTGTGGCTCCAAAGGAAGTAGGTTACTCTAAGGGACAACATCTAACTTCTGATGTGATCTAAAACCTGATTGGCTGAACTTCATTTATGGGAATAGAAACTGTCCCAAGTCTCCCCACTCTCCCCTACTGCACCCCAGCTTTGTAGTCGATTCTGAGAACATGTTCAGAGACCTTTTTTGACCTTTCTGAAATGTAACAAACCATTTAAAACTGAAGTAAATCTGATTGTTAGATGGCTATAGTTTCCCTGATTTAGGAAAGACCTTCCCTTGTTCCCTAGTTTACTCAGTCACATTAGATGACAGAAAGCTCCACAAAACATCTGGTTGAGACCAGTTATGAACTTGAGTAATGTTAACTTCTGGTCTAGAGTATGCCCAGTTCTGGTTTAAATCTGAATAGATATTTACCTCGTCCGCTACGGAGTAAGCAGGGCGAGGTATTGTTTTCGGTCGGGTTTCTTTGTTTCGTTTTTTTGTTAGCAACATTACGGGAAAACAGCTGTACCAATCGTCATGAAACTTTCAGGATAGATGGGCATTGGTCTCAAATAGAACCTCCAACATTTTGAGGGTCATCTGGTCAAGGTCAAGGTCACGGTGACCAAAAAGGTTAAAAAAAACAACAACCTCTGAGCTCAGACTGTCGGAGCACTGCCTCGGAAAGAATCCTCCCACAAACACACTACCTGCCTTATATGCATACACTGTGCTGTCACTGGATGGTTTCTTGGTTCGTTTACATACGCAAAGAAAGTGGTTTGGCCATGCCCACTTTTAAACCCCATTGATAAAGACTTCCCCGCTCTGTTTATTTATTATTATTACCTCGCCTGCTACGGACTAGAATAAAGAAATCGCTTTCAGACATGTTTATGCTTATTACAAAGGGAAAGTGCTTTCCACTGAGCTCTAGCACCAGGCCATTTCCAGGAAATAAGAGTTTGGGTCATGGCAACAGCGTGTGTATGTCAGCCTTGGTTCGGAGGTTTCAGTTTCGAAAACTGTAAGAGGTAAGAGTAGAATAATATAAAGTACAGACACTTGGTATATTTTACTTCTGTGATTTTTAAATTGTTCATTTTTGGATTACGCTTCATTTTTGTGGCTACTGCCTCATAGAGTTAATATATATATGCTATATTTACTGTATGGACATGGGATCAGAAAACTACTTCATTTATAAGCAGTAGCCACATGAACCCATAGGGTACCTATTTTTTTCACAATATCTTCCTTCATATTCATCATACGTGCTACCAGGCAAGGTTTATTTTGCCTGGCAATACTTGTTTGAGCATGATACAGATACAGATATAGACAGGGGCTTCGCATTACACTCCTAGTCAGTACAATTAGCTTTACTACTAAAATGCAAAGGTGGCACAGTGGTGTAGCGGTTAGCACTGTCGCCTCACAGCAAGACGGTTCTGGGTTCGAGTCCAGTTACCGACAAGGGCCTTTCTGTGCGGAGTTTGTATGTTCTCCCCGTGTCTGCATGGGTTTCCTCCAGGTGCTCTGGTTTCCCCCACAGTCCAAAGACATGCAGGTTAGGCTAATTGGTGGCTCGAAATTGACCGTAGGTGTGAATGTGAGTGTGAATGGTTGTTTGTCTCTGTGTCAGCCCTGCAATGATCTGGTGACTTGTCCAGGGTGTACCCCACCTCTCGCCCATAGTCAGCTGGGATAGGATCCAGCTTGCTCGCAACCCTGCACAGGATAAGTGGTAACAGATAATGGATGGCTGGACTAAAATGCAAAGCAAATACACAAGTGCATAAAGTCCAAATCAGAATTTACAGTACAGATAGATTAATGTATACACAAAGAAAGGTTCTACATAATTGTTTTCTCCTTATATTTGATAGTTACACTGGTTTCTTATCTCATATTAGATTAGATTGAAAGTAATATTTAATCCATTTCTCTCTGATATCTTTTTAATCATAAATTCATTTGGTACACCTGAATTCAGTCCTTTTTTTTTTAACTGGAGTTCGTAAACATTCGTAGTCAAGAACTAAATCTGTGCAAGCATCTGAACAAATTCTTAAAGGGGATATATATATATTTTTTAAACTCACTTTTTCAGAGCTTGTGCAGATACAGTTGGGTATCTGGAGCCTGCCAATGCACAAACTCTGAAATAAGACACCCAGTCAGTTTCTTTAAAGTGCATATTCTGGACCAATTTCATTTTTTTTTTTTTTTTTTATGAAAGTATGTCCCTTTACACACTCATCCAGAAGGGTAATTTTGCACAAGGCCATCTGTCTACAGCAGAAAAAAGTAAAATAACAAAACACGTCTGGAAAAATCCCAAGGGAGTCTGGAGCCAGAATCGTGACGTTACCTGCGGAAGCGCCAGCAGGCTGCGCAAGCTTGCGCAGTTTCAGTGCACAGCCTGTGTAGACCAAGTGCTCCCATTTCTCTCTCATTGTCCGGTCTTTTGGAAAACTATGAGTACTAATCCCATCATGATTGGTGTTGCTACACCCTCCTACGATACATCTGTTAACCATTTTAATAATTATGCGGTAACGTTGAAGAAATTTGCAGAAAACCACCAGGTCATTTTCTCATAAACAAACCAGCGCTGACGTAGGATTCAGAGGGAGGCGTCCCGCACGTGATGTCACAAATATCAATGTTTCCTGGGAAATCCAAATGCCAAGTTTTTTCAGAGGCGGACCAATTCGCCTCAAATGGTTTGATTTCAACTGAATTTTTCTGGTATTGCGCAAGGTAAAAAAAAATTGCAGAGAATGCAGAATGTTACAGATATTTGACCAAAGTCTTTGCATATGATAATTCATGAGGAAAGTGCTACCTGATTGGCTGATGGAAGAGGGGGGTGGGTTGAGCAGTGGCTCATTATCATTTAAAGGAACAGGCCGCTCCTCAAATCAGCCGTTTTGAACAGGACCGTTTGGACAGGGTGAGAAGGAAGCTGTGGTGTTTTACCCGTGTGATATTTTGACCAAAGAATGTCACAGACATTTCATTAAGACCTCAGGGAACTGGGTCAACTTGTGGAAAAGGGGTTGTAATACTTCACCTTTAAATCATTTTACATTTTGAAAACCTCTTGATGTTCACTGCATATGTCCTGTTGTCAGTCAGTGCGTTTACATGCACATCCAAATCGAGCTACTGTCGGTAATCGAGCTAAGGGTCCCAGCAGGGGTGCCAGAGAAATCCAATCCTACATGCACACAAGGAAATCGAGCTATTGTGTGAGGTACATTGTGCACCCGAGCCACAGGTGGCACTACACGCCCCATCGTGTTGGTACACTTCCGGTTGTCGTCATGAAGAAGAGCTATTCAAGAGTGTAAACAAAGTTATCAGTTCCGTGTTCTGCTCGCCATTTTCTCTTCTTTGTTCGTTCGTTCTCCTTGTTCCTCCTGACCTCTTCTGCTGCTCGCTACTACTACTGTTGTCATGCCGATCGAGGCTGTTGTGTTTCCCGCTTGTGGTCTCGTCACTTGTCACTTCCGGAAGGGGCAGTGCTGAAGTAAGTAGCTCGACTACGTAGCTCGATAGGGTTTACATGCACTAAGTAGCTCGGCTACAATCACATAATCTAGGTCGCGTAGCTCGATTACGAGAAATCCAGTTCGGTTCGACTTCAGCCGAGCTAAGGTGTTTCCATGGCATTTAGAACTTCGATTTCAGTCGCGCTACGGCAGAAATTCGATTTTTTCTATGTGCATGTAAACGCACTGAGTGAGCAGATCTGATACTAATTTGGACAAAATCTTAGAATAATCTTGTATATGAGTATTACCATAAGTAATGAAGTTTGACAAGATTGTGCTTTGTTGTAGAATGTCTGGGAGTCTGTTTTTCATATCTCCTATTCCAAACATATTATACAGGATTCGTTTGACAGAGATATTTCATAGAAAGTGGTTTTATATGGGAATATAAAAGCATGAGAACCACAGTGAAACTGTACAGTGCGATTTCCTTACATGGGACTCAGAAAGCAGATCAAATATCAGTACACTTTTGTCAGACAGCTGGTATGGTCGCCATGTGCAGCACATACTCTGTGTTAAGGGATTTGTGGACAGGCAACAGTTTTGATCTCACTACCATGAACTACAATGCAGTAGGGACACTTATATTTCATGCATAACCCTGAGGAAAGAAGTTTGTAAATCTGTCAGTGTATAAAATGGTATTTTAAACAAGCCATGGAGGAAAGGCATTCTTTGTCTGACTGTTCAGAAATATGATGTATCTGAACAGCATATGAACTTATTAACCAATAAATACTACCAATCATAGAATGTTTTTTTCTTTTTTTTTCTTTTTTTACTATTTTTGAATAATAAAGGCAATAACACTCTTAAACGTGAAATTACATAGTGACAAAGAAAGGTATTAAACAAATCAGAACAATTTTATATTTTAAATTCTTAAAGGAGAACTGAAGTCATTTTTAAACTTGCTTTATTTCTTAATTAACGTGTTATTCAATTACGTTTTCGGTTTTAGTAACCTTATATCGTGACTTGTATTGGCAGCTAATTGCAATTAAATATTATACTTATTGGCCTGTTTGGTTTTTATCCACGTTGAATTTAGTTCGTTTTGTCCATGGCAGGCGTCGCTTATCCGCGTGATCTTCATGAGACTTGTGCGAGACTTTGAAACGTCGTGTCAGCCAGGTATCAGTGCCGCCATTTTGAAAACTGTTTTCCAAATTAAATATTGCACAAAAATGAGTTTAAATGACGATTACTGCCTACTTTTTTCAAACTTTTCTGATTGCTATCAAAACAAACAAAACTTCCAGCTTGATTACATCAGCATTCGAAAGAGGGCATGCGCGTCTTTTGAAGACGTTGGCAGATGTTGGTCGCTTTGAGTTCCGCTGTACATTTTACTTCCGTCCTACGATGTCTCGCACAGGTCTCAATGAATCTCGTTTACGGCCATTGCTTTAACATATGGACTGATATATATATCACATAGCATATTTCAAACACTCATAACTTGCTATAGCAGTGAAAAAATAGTTATCAAAATGCTTTCCTATATTTAATAAAATGAGAGATAGAATTTTGATAATAAAAAATTTGCCTTCAGTTATCCTTTAGGCAGCTGGGCCATAGAAGGTTCACGCTGCACGCTGCATGCTGCACACTACACGCTACACGCGTGTAAAGAAAAGTGGACAAACGTAGCATGACTTGCTCTGGGCCATAGAACGGCGTTCACGTTGCACGCTGCACGCTGCACACTTCACGCGTGAAGCGTGAAATGAACATGCACACTTTTTTCTAGGCGTGAAAATGGAAATTCCAGTCAATGCATGCGGTCACCGCCGCGCCAGCCAATCAGAACGGGTCTAGGGAGATAACTCTATGCTTTCAGGGGAAAACTTCAGAAAAAATATAATTGAATGGTATAATTGAAAAATAGTTCTTCATCGGGATTGTCAAGCAGATTATAGAATGTTCGGTGAAATTCACCACGGGTTTCTCTCAGAAGGAAGTGTTCTCGGCTCCAAATTCTGTTCCTTTTTCTCTTCCTCTGTCTCAGTAAAAGCAGAATGAGGCAATCGTCGTCATCCGAAGAGTCCATATTGTTGGTTACTCGGTCAAAGTAGAACAGACGCAACACGTGAACATCCAAGCATGAAGTTTAATGGCCCAGGGTCCGGTTCTTCACATGAACGTGTAGCGTGCAGCATGCAGCGTGCAGTGTGAACCTTCTATGGCCCAGCTGCCTTAAAGCTGAACGGCCTTTCAGTTTCATAAAATCGATGAAATTTAGTTCCCTCTGAAATGTGGTCATTGTGATATATGTTTCTTTTTGTAATATCTTTAAAAAATTAGGCCATTCTGTGGCTGGGAAGTTATTTAATTTGAGGGGATTCCCGAGCAAATAATGTGAATGAAATCGCTCGCTTCACGCAGTCAGGCAGACAGAGGAAGTCCGTGTGCTCATGCGCAGGTTTACCTTCTTTTTCTTCTTTTGGGTTTTACAGCAGCTGGCATCCACAGTGTTGCATTACTGCCATCTACAGGTTTACCTTTGACCATGCACTGACAGTTCCATCATTCTGTCGCTAAACGAACAGCTGATCACACCGAGGTGCTCGCTGAGTGTCAATATTTATTAGTTTGATTCTGCGTTTCCTTTCCTTCGTATAGAACATAACATCTTTTCTTCTCGCTTTCCGTTACTGTAGTTGGTCTTTCATGCTTCATTTGCACACTCACGTCCTCCATTGTTCTCTCCTGTTTCAAATTTGTATCCCACAATGCCTTGCGTGAATGGGGAAAGCTCACCACTGTCAGTCTGGCGCACTTTGGCGAGCACACCTAAAGAACTTTCTGACGCATTCCAAACTGTGCACGTGTTGAGCAACCTCTCGCACGTGTGCTGTTAACGACGCATACATGCACATGATTGCGGAGCAATATATGCACCTTTATAAGGACTGCTTAGATGCACGCCTAGTGCAAAGTATTATGCCACGTTAGTCACACATTACCGAGCCTTAGAACACCCGTGTCTGATTTCCTGCTTTCCTGATCTCTGTGCCTGTTCCTAGTTTATGTTTTGCTCTTTGCCTGTGACATCCTGTTTGTGCCTCCCCCGACCTTTTGCATGTCTTTACGTTTATGAGTTTGCCTGCTGATTTGGGACTGTTTGCCTGTGTGTGTTTGCACTATCCTAATAAATATAATTCTGCACATACATCCACCTCCTACCTTGCACCTGGCAACCACATCATGCATGACATAGTATCTTGAATGATGACACGGTGAAGCAAGAAAAAAAATGGCAGAGAGTTTAGGGCCACATGGCTCTAAATTCATTAGTTGTTCTTTTAGGGGAAAAAACTAATAAAATTGGAAGTCTGTGATTTGAATTCAGTAGCTTTCGGTCCACTAAACAAAAATAACTGGGTGTCGGGGAAAATTCTTTTTATGACCTAAACGTGAAAAATCTGAAAGGCAGTCTACCTTTAACAGGTTCCTGATGAAGCTTTGTATATTCTTGCCATACTATTATTATTATTATTATTATTATTATTATTATTATTATTGGTAGTAGTAGTAACATTGTAGTTAATATTGTTATTACTATATATCATTGCTATTGCTATTACAGGTAGTCGTCAACTTACGACTGCGTTTGGTTACGACTGACCGGTCGTAAACCGATTTGGTCGTAAGTCGGCCTATGTTAAATGAACGTAAGTATATTGTGATGTGTAATGATATTGTAATCATCTTAAAGTCTTATTTTATCAACATTTTCTTATTTCATTACCTTGGCTCATTATTTGGTTTAAGTCAAACACTGCATACTACACTGTGTACAGTACAATTCGATTAATGTGTGCAAAACAAAAAATACGAAATACAGGTGTGAAAAATAGAAAACCTTTTAGTTTGAAACATACCAAAATACAAACGTAAAACATAGTAAAATACTAAATTTAGTGACTGCTGGCATCACTGGGTGCTTGGCTGTGGGTCGTCTATGTCATCATCAGCTGTTGCAGCGCTCGGGCTGGCGGGAGCATTTGCTCGTTTCATAAACCAGGAGCTGGGGCGGAAACTGTATGACGGAGTGTGCGAGGGAGCGCGAGAGAGACTGTGCATGTGCCTGGAGCTGGGGTGGAAACTATTGTACATGGCAAGAGGCACTGCCAGGAGCTGGGGCGGAAACTGTCGTACGCTCAGCTAGCTCAGCTGGGAAACACTTGCCAGTCATAACCAGACAGTCGTAAAGTCGATCGGTCATAAGTTGCATAGGTCATAAGTCGACGACTACCTGTATTTACTACATATCACAATTGTACCACTCTGTTTAAATGCATGCTGAAATGCATCCAGCTGATATTACAACGCAATGCGAGTCCACCATTTCCCTTTAAGGAACAATGTTTGTGTATTAGTATACATACATACAAAACAAAACAGAATACATGTGCATCAATGAGAATGGGGATGAGAGTGAGTGAAGATGCAAGGAGTAGACGTAAAGAAAGTTGGTGAATTCAAGTACCTGGGGTCAACTGTGCAGGAAAATGGGGGCTGCGATAGTGAGGTGAGAAAGAGAGTGCAGGCAGGGTGGAGCAGTTGGAGAAGGATTTCGGGAGTCATTTGTGATCGGAAAGTCCCAACAAAAGTGAAAGGTAAGATGTATAAGAGAGTAGTGAGACCAGCTGTGATGTATGGATTGGAGACCGTACCCTTAACAAAGAGACAGGAGGCAAAGTTGGAGGTGGCAGAGTTGAGGTTTGTGATGGGAGTGATGAGGTTGGACAGGATAAGGAACAAGCACATCAGAGGGACAGCACATGTGGAGAGCTTGGGAATTAAGCTAAGAGAGATGAGACTGAGATGGTATGGGCACGTCCTGAGAAGAGATGCAGAGCATGTGGGAAGGAGAATGTTGAGGATGGAGCTGCCAGGCACACGAAAACAAGGAAGGCCAAAGAGGAGGTACATGGATGTGGTGAGAGAGGACATGAAAGTGGCAGCTGTGGTAGAGAAGGATGCGGAAGACAGGGAGCAATGGAGACGAAAGATCTGCTGTGGCGACCCCTAATCAGGAGCAGCCAAAAGAAGAAGAAGAAGTTTGTGTATTAGTACAGTAGTTGCATCTTGTGTGTTGTCCAGAATGTTTGTTAAATGTATCATGTTGTGATCAAACACCAAGAAAAATTCCTCAAACATGTATACGTTGAATAAAATGATTCCGAGTCTGACGCTTGTTCTGATCTTCTCATCCAGCTTCATGAAGCGTTTCTTAAAAGTTCCCAAATAAGCCACTTACTGCTTCTCTTCTGCTATAAATAAAATCTACTTGTTTGGGGAAACAATTTAATTTTATGTTTGTGTGTTTTTTTTTAATATTGTTTTGTTTAAAATCTACTTAACACATTTTGATTCAGAAATACTCAAATGCATTGATAAATGATTCATTACTCAAATAAACTTCATTACATATGTATGCACATTTGTCTTAAAAACTAATTTCAACCATAAGCCTTGATGAAAATTTCAGACGATATCAAATATCGTCAATATACAACATTTTTCTTTGGCACCACTGACATACACTATATTGCCAAAAGTATTTGCTCACCCATGCAAATTATCGGAATCAGGTGTTCCAATCACTTCCATGGCCACAGGTGTATAAAATCAAGCACCTCGGCATGCAGACTGTTTTTACAGTTTGGAGCTGGCCCTTCCTCTTCCAACATGACTGTGCACCAGTGCACAAAGCAAGGTCCATAAAGACATGGATGACAGAGTCTGGTGTGGATGAACTTGACTGGCCTGCACAGAGTCCTGACCTCAACCCGATAGAACACTTTTGGGATGAATTAGAGCGGAGACTGAGAGCCGGGCCTTCTCGTCCAACATCAGTGTGTGACCTCACAAATGCGCTTCTGGAAGAATGGTCAAAAATTCCCATAAGCACACTCCTAAACCTTGTGGACAGCCTTCCCAGAAGAGTTGAAGCTGTTCTAGCTGCAAAGGGTGGACCGACGTCATATTGAACCCTATGGATTAGGAATGGGATGCCACTTAAGCTCATTTGTGAGTCAAGGCAGGTGAGCAAATACTTTTGGCAATATAGTGTATGCAACCCAGTACATTATTTGGATGGAGTAGATAATGTGTTCTAAACAGATCTCAATACAGATATGACTAGGGGATGTACTATTTTTATTTTTATTATTTAAGAAAGCCTGCCAGAATGGTTCATACGCTGCCTAGTTGAAACTAGAGGTGTGCGTTAGGACTGGAATCGCACAGGAAGCAACAAAACTGTCTTTTATTTTCATGTAGGTGCAAGCGAACAGTCAGATATGAAGCTTGTGGGAAAGAGCACATCTATTCATATGAATGTATAGTGCTTATTCATTCATCCTTAGTAACTGCCTGGTTAGGTTCACTGTGGCTTAAATTGAGCTCCTAGTTTGTTTCTATTTTGGGAGCTAGAACCCAAATAAAAACGATAAATAAAAATCTCGAGTTGAGACCGATTATGAACTCGAGTGATGTAGCTGAGGTTGAGGAACTGTAAGGCTACGTTCACACTGCAGGCTGAAGTGACTCAAATCCGATCTTTTCGCCCATATGTGACCTGTATCCGATCTTTTATTGACAATATGAACGACACAGATCCGATTTTTTCAAATCCGACCCAGGCTGTTTGGATATGTGGTCCTAATTCCGATTCCTATCCGCTCTTTTCATATGCGACTTCAGTCTGAACCGCCAGGTCGCATTCATCCGACTTACACGTCATCAACAAGCCACAAACGTCACTATTCTGCGCTGAAGTAGGCGGCGGGTCTCTCAAAAATGTTACAACATGGCGCATAATCACGGGCGCAGATAGAGGGTGGGACTCGTCCCACCCAGATTTAAATTCACCTCGTTCGCCCCCCCCCACACACACACTTATAGGGAGGAAAAAACATCTATGCTGTCTTTCTTTGCATAAGGCAAACCTCACGGAAAAATCAAAAGACTAATTACCATTCGGTTTATTGAGGTGCACGGCAGTGTATACATATAGTTGCAACAACTCACATAAAAAAAAGACTGATATTCGGTTGGTTGAGCTGCGCAGACTGCACAGGTTGCGAGCTCGAGCTTGGTTGCTATGGTAACCCACAAGTTTGACAGGCATATCGGGGTTGGGGTTGGTTTGCTGGCAGCTTTGTCCCCCCCAGTTCAAAAAACGTATCTGCGCCCCTGCGCATGACATCAATGCGAGGGACGCTTCGGGCTGTGAAGGTTCTGAATCTTCTCAATGGAAGGACGCAGAGGTTAGGGAGCTGATTTCCATTTGGGGGGATGCAGCTATTCAAGCTAGATTGGATGGGTCATACCGCAACCGGGCGGTTTTACTTCCGTAAACACTGGCCATGCTCACTGCGTGTGACGTCGTCGTATCCTGCAATGCGCATGCGGAACACTTTTAGGTCGCTTTTCGTTCATACTGAGGATCACATACAAGTCGCATATATTTGTTAATGTGAACGACCTCACAAAAAAATTGGATTTCACAAAAAAATCGGAATTGAGCATTAAGCCTTGCAGTGTGAACGTAGCGTAAGAGTCAGATTCACAGACTCTAAAGGCCAATTTATGCTGACAACGCAGTCCTCGCAGACGGTGTCGCAGATAGCGTCTGCGTACCCCCCCCACCTTCGCAGATGCTCTGCGCGCACCTCCCAAAAATTGTGACCACCGCAGAAGCCTGACAGCGTCGCAGACAAGAGGGCTCTGACTGGTCCACTCTACATCCGCTGTACACGCACTTCCGCTTCCCTACTTTCCCGGTTTGGTTTGTTTTCACGACCGCCATTTTTAAAAACACAAGCGAAGATGGAGCAGCACGAAGAGCGGTTGATCGAGGAAGTGAGGAAGTACGTACATCTATACGACTCCAGTTCTAGTCATTATAAGTAACCGGAGGATAAACACTCCACTAACCACACCCACCAACTACTCCTAGCGATTTCGCGACTTCGCGCCCCCTTGCGTTGTGGCGGTGAATAACATCGCGCACGCCTATTACTCCCCGCTCAACAATAAATTACAACTGTCTGCGAAAAGCTATCTGCGAAAGCCTTGTCGCAAGAGCATGCAGAGGCCTTCAGACATAAGACATTTCTACCTCTGGGTGCTTTCAAATGTGCTTTCACACACACACAAAAAAAAAAACCTCTTCCAGGTTTAGGTCACACCCACATGACGTTCAAATCCCCTGCAACTGCAAACACATATTTGAAGCAGATACATATACTCCTTGGCCACTTTATTAGGAACACCCATCCACCTGCTATTTTATTTTATGCAGTTCTCTAATCAGCCAAATCCTTGACATCAATACAATGCATCAAATCATGCAGATACAAATCAAGAACTTCAGTTAATGTTCACGTCAAACATCAGAATGAGAAAAATTGTGATCTCAAAGTGTGACTTTCTTTCACTGTAGCATGGGTGTTGGTTTGAGCCAGATGGAATGGTTTGAGTATTTCAGAAACTGCTGATCTCCTGGGGCTTTCACACTCCACAGTCTCTAGAGTTTACACAGAATGGTGTGAAAAACAAAAAACATTGAGTGAGTGAGCGACAGTTCTGTGGGTGGAAACAAACACCTTATCGATAAGAGAGGTCAGAGGAAAATGGCCAGGGGTGGGTTTTCCAAAAGCCTCTTAACGCTAACAGCATCGTAACTAGGAGAGAAAGCATTCACTGTGCTGCTCGCTTGACCATTTAACAATGATCTTTGTGCTGCAATGCTTTTGGGAAACTCAGGCCAGATTGGTTCGAGCTGCCAGGAAGGATATAGCAACTCTTTACAACCATGGTGAACAGAAAAGCATCTCAGCAAGCAACAGCAGATGATCACATTGGGTTCCACTCCTGCCAGCCAAGAACAGGAATCTTAGAATCAAGAACAAGTTCCTATTATATTAAAGTGACCAGTGAGTATACAGTATAGTGGCATTGTATTAAACTCTAGAGTATATTAACCCAAATGCATACAAATTCAACAGTACAGGCTCTATTTAAAGGTCCCATGGCATGAAATTTTCACTTTCTGAGGTTTTTTAACGTTAAAATGAGTTCCTCTGACCTTCTTAAGTCACCCCAGTGGCTAGAAATGTCATAATGTGTAAACCAAACTATGTCCACCCTTTGTCAACATTTGAGAAATGCGCGTCAAAATGGCGCGTTGATAGGCTCTTCCCTTTACTACGTCAGCAAGGGAGATGATCCCCACGCCCCCCCCTCTGGATTCCCACCCACTGTATGGATTGCCCGCCCAGCTCAAAAGTTGCCACCATAGATACGTCACTTCAATTTTGTAGTGAGGAGACCATAGAGGACACAACAACATGGCACCACCTAAGCGAGCAAAACATGGAAATTGCGCTGTACATGGATGTGACAACACAGAAAGGAGTCTGTTTTTACTGCCGACGAGAGAGCCCCTGAAGACGCAGTGGCTTAATTTTATTTACTCCAATAATACGCCGTCGAGTCTACCTAAGACGGTGTATGTTTGTCGGAAGCATTTTCCTGATGAATGTTTCCACAACTTGGGACAGTACAGGGCAGGTTTTGCACATCAACTGTCACTGAAGCCTGGGTCCGTACCAAGCATCCCTGCCGCATCAGCCACAAACACCGAACAAGTAAGTGTATAACTGTTAAGTCGTTTTGCCGTGTTTTAAAATCGGTGCGTTAGCCTTGCAATGGCTACATTAGCTGTGCAGCTAACCGCTTCCTGCAGTTAGCCAGGTACTCTGCGCTACAAAACCAAAAAGCATGCAGCATGCTCTGTTAAACTGAGTTTAGTCTGGAAATTGACTGTAACTTATGAGCTTATGTTTGACTATTGCTCCGCAATGCATGTCTTCTGTTGGATAAGCGATATGTTGCTGTAGTTGCTGCTTCTATCCTCTTTGGTTATGGAGTGCGTGTTCAAGCCTAGGGTATTATACGTTCGTAAACTACTACTCCAAACACTCTCACTCTCTGTTTTCTGTGTCACGTTGAGTTTACGAAAGGAGTCCGAGGGAGAACGCCCCCACCCTCTACCCTTCCCCGCCTCCATGCTTCTCATTAGTAAAATGACGCACTGGGAAAAGGGCTGAAATGGGGCTTTCTCCCAGGAGGATATATCTACGTGCCGAGGGTTCATTTCGAGAAAGGCTGTGGATATAACATCCGGAAACCTCCACGAGCCCGTTTAAAGCATCAACAAACCACCACGCCATGGGTCCTTTAAGGGTGAATTGGAGCTTTGTGGAAAACTAGGTGAAGGTGAATCTGTTGGTAACAAAATGCTTTTTTAAAAAAATACTAATTAGGTGTCCAAGTGCTGGATTGGAGGTGTTCAGGTTTAAGGATATCTATCTATCTATCTATCTATCTATCTATCTATCTATCTATCTATCTATCTATCTATCTATCTATCTATCTATCTATCTTACATGCAAACTTCCCCTGTGTTACCTTGTACAAACCCCTGTCACATATGTCACACTTCACTCTGTTTAAAATAACAAAATAAAATTAATTGAGTCTGCCACAGCATGTACCAACAAACAAAAGGTCAAAATCAAAGCTGGGAAATTTGGCAAGGCTTTAAAAGATCTCAATGTCCTCCCTGTCTTGGAAATCACATAGCAACTGTGATCTCCATGACAACGGCAGGCCCTCGAATGAGTGCCCTAGGTGAGCGAAACAGTGGACGTGCTTTAAACCATCCACTCCTGTTTAGTATATTGGACAGCTCAGTAAATGGCCTAGATTTCTCTTTCATGGTCACTTACTTTCATACTCTTGTAAAATTGTTGAACAGACGTAAAGATAAAACCTCTAACCTGGACCACGTGTACAGTATTTTTTCCCAGCGGCTGTATTTCATTCTGCTGAGCCAGTCAGGGTTTGTGACCTATCTTGCAGTGCTTTGATTATTAATACTGCACTGTTTGTTTATCACCTGAAAGGATGACGTGCATTTCAAACTGATACTCTCAGTGGCCTGAAAGAATAAACAGAGGCCGACGAGTTCAGGAGCTAAGCATTGCAGGAGGTTTAAAGATTAGACAAGTGAACACTCATTCAGCTTTACTCTTTCTCTTCTCAGCTAAAATGACTGACCTGACTCTGACTAGATGCACCCTTAAGCTAAACTTACCACACTTATTCACTCACCAAAGTGTTTAGGCTACTGATCAAATCCCAAATGACGTTCAGTCCGTCACACTTTGTTGACATTATTGAAATGATATGGTTACTTTTTTTGTACCATATCGACAGAATAGTGCTCAATATTCACAAAGGAAAAACACACTTACTCTAGAGGTAAAGAGCTGAGCATAAGTGTAAATTGTGACGTTTGTGCTGAGGGTCTCCAGAGTGTAAGCAACGGCATTAGCAGCTTTTATCCCCCAGCACAGTGAGACTAGTGTTAGTTTACAGAAGGTCTGAAGTCTCCATTTATCAAGCTTTCTCTTTTGTTATAGTGCTGTTAGCAGGCAATAGACTCAGGGCTTGAAATTAATACACATCCACCTGCAAAATGTGGGTAAAACTGGCCACTGGCAGGTGACCTTAGTGCTCATTAAAAAGGTATAAATTATATAGTCTGTATACAATACATTCACTGGTCACTTTAATATAATAGGAACTTGTTCTTGATTCTAAGGCAACATCCACACGACAACGGCAGCGAGATTTTTTTTTTTAAATATCGCGTCCACATGGACAACGGATCAGTAAAATATCAGGTACATATGGCAACGCAACGCTTGCTAAAAACGATGCAATACACATGCCACACCTCTATGTGCGCTGTAAGACGGTCCCATCGGAGACACCAGAACAATAGAAGAAGTAGATGCATGCGCATAAACCCCTTCTTCTGTAGCATCAGCCACATAAAGTTTTGATTATTAATCAGTAGCATAAAACGAAAGACGCAGAAAGAGGAATGAACAGGGGTAGATGGAAGCCGGTACGCCAACATTCTGATATCCTCCAGAATTCTTTAATGGTCCGGAATAAATTGAATGCTACACGTTGATGGATTACTTTGTTCTTCTACACCCTTTTTGAGGAATGTATTGTCAGACTTAAACCAACATCTGAAGAGGTGAGATCGCTCCTTTTTTTTCCCTATTTTTGCTGGCGGGATTGTTTTTGTTTTTGGAAAGCAGTGAAAATATTTTGTAAGCGCGTTTCATGAACCAAGTTATAGGATTTGTTGACAACTCGCATCGAGTTCGTTACACTTCTACCCGGCGTGAAGCACTGACAGTCATGTGGTTGTGACATCATCGTAAACAAATCCGTTCTATTCATCCAGACGACTTCGCAACGGTGCCGTTGCCAGATTTTTCCACTCTGGAACCCGTTCTCAAAAGATTTTGTTTTGGGGCACCCAAAACGCTGGTGCCGCGTGGACGCCAGGCCGAAACGATAAACAATTTTATCAGATTCACCTGAATCCGTTGCCGTGTGGACAGGGCCTAAGATTCCTGTTCTTGACTGCAGGAGTGGAACCCAATGTGATCTTCTGCTGTTGCATGCTGAGATGCTTTACTGCTCACCACGGTTGTAAAGAGTTGCTATATCCTTCCTGGCAGCTCAAAACAATCTGTCCATTTTCCCCGACCTCTCTTATCAACAAGGCGTTTGTTTCAACCCACAGAACTATCACTCACTCACTCAGTGTTTTTTTGTTTTCGCACCATTCTGTGTAAACTCTAGAGACCGCTGTGTGTGAAAACCCCAGGAGATCAGCAGTTTCTGAAATACTCAAACCATTCCATCTGGCTCAAACCGACACCCATGCTACAGTGAAAGAAAGTCGCACTTAGAGATCACAATTTTTCCCATTCTGATGCTTGACGTGAACATTAACTGAAGCTCTTGATTTGTATCTGCATGATTTGATGCATTGTGCTGCTGTCAAGGGATCGGCTGATTAGAGAACTGCATAAAACAGCAGGTGGATGGGTGTTCCTAATAAAGTGGCTTTTGAGTATAGTCCACATGTACAAGAGGGCATGCTCAGTTTCCCAATTCAGCTTGACCATTCTTATGTAAATTTCTATGCAAGCCATTATTCTCAATTGTCTTTTATTTCTATGCTGTTTATTTATCCAAATCTGGTAAAATATTGATGCTGGTGTGAAAACAATGAGAAATATGATGAGAAAAAGTAATTTAAAAAAGGTTGGAGATGCTGCAACAACAACAACAACAACAATAATAATAATAATAATAATAATAATAATAATAATAATGGGGGGCGGCACGGTGGTGTAGTGGTTAGCGCTGTCACCTCACAGCAAGAAGGTCCGGGTTCGAGCCCCGTGGCCGGCGAGGGCCTTTCTGTGCGGAGTTTGCATGTTGTCCCCGTGTCCGCGTGGGTTTCCTCCGGGTGCTCCGGTTTCCCCCACAGTCCAAAGACATGCAGGTTAGGTTAACTGGTGACTCTAAATTGACCGTAGGTGTGAATGTGAGTGTGAATGGTTGTCTGTGTCTATGTGTCAGCCCTGTGATGACCTGGCGACTTGTCCAGGGTGTACCCCGCCTTTCGCCCGTAGTCAGCTGGGATAGGCTCCAGCTTGCCTGCGACCCTGTAGAAGGATAAAGCGGCTAGAGATAATGAGATGAGATGAGATAATAATGGGTGGCACGGTGGTGTAGTGGTTAGCACTGTCACCTCACAGCAAGGAGGTTCTGGGTTTGAACCCAGTGGCCGATGGGGGCCTTTCTGTGTGGAGTTTGCATGTTCTCCCTGTGTCTGCGTAGGTTTCCTTCGGGTTCTCCGGATTCCCCTACAGTCCAAAAACATGCAGCTTCGGTTAACTGGTGACTCTAAATTGACTGTAGGTGTAGATGTGAGTGTGAATGGTTGTTTGTCTCTATGTGTCAGCCCTGCGATGATTTGGTGACTTTTCCAGGGTGTACCCCGCCTTTCGCCCGTAGTCAGCTGGGATAGGCTCCAGCTTGCCCACGACCCTGC
The DNA here is from genome assembly GCF_027579695.1 of Neoarius graeffei. Lineage (NCBI taxonomy): Eukaryota > Metazoa > Chordata > Actinopteri > Siluriformes > Ariidae > Neoarius > Neoarius graeffei. The sequence goes on along the minus strand of NC_083582.1, from coordinate 33,238,342 downwards.
ACAGGATAAGCGGTTACAGATAATGGATGGATGGATAATAATAATAATAATTTAACTGAGATGTACAGACCAACCTGCCTTGAAAATGTCAGTTGTTCTTGTCAAACCAACAGCATTAGGACGAGCGTAAAGCTCGCACGCACCTACTGAGGAAGTGGTTGTACTGAAATGCGTATTGTTTACTGGTGATACAGTGAAATATTGTATTACTATTATACCACAATTCCAATGCTCAGAAAAGACACTGAAAATACTTAGATGCACATCCACAGAGCTTCTTATTAAAAAAATATACAACCCCGATTCCAAAAAAGTTGGGACAAAGTACAAATTGTAAATAAAAACGGAATGCAATAATTTACAAATCTCAAAAACTGATATTGTATTCACAATAGAACATAGACAACATATCAAATGTCGAAAGTGAGACATTTTGAAATTTCATGCCAAATATTGGCTCATTTGAAATTTCATGACAGCAACACATCTCAAAAAAGTTGGGACAGGGGCAATAAGAGGCTGGAAAAGTTAAAGGTACAAAAAAAGAACAGCTGGAGGACCAAATTGCAACTCATTAGGTCAGTTGGCAATAGGTCATTAACATGACTGGGTATAAAAAGAGCATCTTGGAATGGCAGTGGCTCTCAGAAGTAAAGATGGGAAGAGGATCACCAATCCCCCTAATTCTGCGCCAACAAGTAGTGGAGCAATATCAGAAAGGAGTTCGACAGTGTAAAATTGCAAAGAGTTTGAACATATCATCATCTACAGTGCATAATATCATCAAAAGATTCAGAGAATCTGGAAGAATCTCTGTGCGTAAGGGTCAAGGCCGGAAAACCATACTGGGTGCCCGTGATCTTCGGGCCCTTAGACGGCACTGCATCACATACAGGCATGCTTCTGTATTGGAAATCACAAAATGGGTTCAGGAATATTTCCAGAGAACATTATCTGTGAACACAATTCACCGTGCCATCCGCCGTTGCCAGCTAAAACTCTATAGTTCAAAGAAGAAGCCGTATCTAAACATGATCCAGAAGCGCAGACGTCTTCTCTGGGCCAAGGCTCATTTAAAATGGACTGTGGCAAAGTGGAAAACTGTTCTGTGGTCAGACGAATCAAAATTTGAAGTTCATTATGGAAATCAGGGACGCCGTGTCATTCGGACTAAAGAGGAGAAGGACGACCCAAGTTGTTATCAGCGCTCAGTTCAGAAGCCTGCATCTCTGATGGTATGGGGTTGCATTAGTGCGTGTGGCATGGGCAGCTTACACATCTGGAAAGACACCATCAATGCTGAAAGGTATATCCAGGTTCTAGAGCAACATATGCTCCCATCCAGACGACGTCTCTTTCAGAGAAGACCTTGCATTTTCCAACATGACAATGCCAAACCACATACTGCATCAATTACAGCATCATGGCTGCATAGAAGAAGGGTCCGGGTACTGAACTGGCCAGCCTGCAGTCCAGATCTTTCACCCATAGAAAACATTTGGCGCATCATAAAATGGAAGATACGACAAAAAAGACCTAAGACAGTTGAGCCACTAGAATCCTACATTAGACAAGAATGGGTTAACATTCCTATCCCTAAACTTGAGCAACTTGTCTCCTCAGTCCCCAGACATTTACAGACTGTTGTAAAGAGAAAAGGGGATGTCTCACAGTGGTAAACATGGCCTTGTCCCAACTTTTTTGAGATGTGTTGTTGTCATGAAATTTAAAATCACCTAATTTTTCTCTTTAAATGATACATTTTCTCAGTTTAAACATTTGTTATGTCATCTATGTTCTATTCTGAATAAAATATGGAATTTTGAAACTTCCACATCATTGCATTCCGTTTTTATTTACAATTTGTACTTTGTCCCAACTTTTTTGGAATCGGGGTTGTATTTAGGTCTCAAATGCATTAAGAAGGCAAGAAACTCGTTCACTAATTAACTTTTGACAAGGCATACCTGTTAATTGAAAAGCATTCCAGGTGACTACCTCATGAAGCTGGTTAACATAATGCCAGTAGTGTGCCAAGCGTCATCAAGGTAAACGGTGGCTACTTTGAAGAATCTAAAATATCAAATATTTAGGAGTTTTTTAACACTTTTTTGTTCCATAGCTGTGATGTCTTCAGTATTGTTCTACAATGTAGAAAATAGTCAAAATACAGAAAAACCTATGAATGAGTAGGGGTGTACAGGGGCGGACTGGCAATCTGTGCATTCTGGAAAAGTCCAGAACAGCTGTCCGGTCTACTGCCGTCGGCCCTGTTCAGTAACCAAAATTTTCAGTCTATCAACTAACAACAGGTGGCGCTAACGATAATTTATCCATCAATCATTATTCCATAGGCCTAAAAGCCAACAAAGAAGAGTAACGTTAGTGTCTGTCAACAGAAAGATGGCAAGCAGAAAATGTAAGGAGAAAGGTGGATGGGAAAAGTTAAAACAAAAGAAAGTGAAGTCACTTGAAGAAGATGCTTCAAAATGTAGAAAGCTCACAGAGCTTTTTGGCAGCAGTGCAACTGCAAGCAGCAGCAGTAACGTTCATGTCACGTTATCACCGAGCGAGACTGAGAACCAGGTGGACATCCAACGTGACCAACCACATGCTGATGATGATTGTCATGATGAGGGGCAGGCAGCTGAGGGAATTTCACCAGAGGAGGAGGTACCGGTAAGTGACAACGACATAAAACCATAGCATAAAACAGGTTACGTAAAGGCCACTCATAAAACCCTCTCATAGTAGGCCAATCTTCTATTGACTGGATTTGCGGTGTGATGATGAGAAATATGTGGTTTACTGCTGTCAAAACAAACACGTAACTACCAAGCAAGCCAATTATAAATAAATAGGTGAGCACAAATGGCCGCGATTTCATATGTTCACCTCTGCATAATTCATGCAGATTAGGCTCTTTACATTCAAGAGAACCAAAGCTCTAGCCTATCATTAACCAAAAGTTTGAAGGGGAGAAGTGTTTTCCATTTCGGCACTATTTATCTTTGTCTTCTCTTTCGTGGTGCGTGGTGGAATGTCTGTGAAATAGGCTACAAATGTTGTTTGAAGGATGATTGGTTGAATGGTATCATAACTAATCACAGCAGCATTGCATTGTGCAATTTGTTAATAGCCTAATTTTAGATCTGTTTGTCAGACTTACCTACCAAAAAATTAGCATAATATCTCATTATCTCTAGCCGCTTTATCCTGTTCTACAGGGTCCCAGGCAAGCTGCAGCCTATCCCAGCTGACTACGGGCGAAAGGCGGGGTACACCCTGGACAAGTCGCCAGGTCATCACAGGGCTGACATATAGACACAGACAACCATGCACACTCACATTCACACCTATGGTCAATTTAGAGTCACCAGTTAGCCTAACCTGCATGTCTTTGGACTGTGGGGGAAACCGGAGCACCCGGAGGAAACCCACGCGGACACGGGGAGAACATGCAAACTTCGCACAGAAAGGCCCTCGCCAGCCACGGGGCTTGAACCCGGACCTTCTTGCTGTGAGGCGACAGCGCTAACCACTACACCACCGTGCCGCCCCAGCATAATATTAAAACTATAAAATGTGTCAAGCAGGCTAATTCTTACACAGAACAGACAAGGCTAAAAATGAAAAATGTAATTGGGATTTAGGAAAACCCTCCAAATCTGTTTTATTCTTCTTGTCTGTAGCCTAGGTATCAAATGCTATGTTTATCCAAAGTTTTGGCTGGTTTTTAAAAATAGAATTTTGAGGTATAAGTACAGGTTTAAAGGCTGTCATTCCAAATAATACTATTAAACAAATGTTAATCAAGCATATGTCAGTGCACAGTGTGAAGGGTTTTCCTAGATGCCATTGCATAGTTTAGATATAATCAACAATAGCATTAGCATCCAACTTCATCTTTTCAATTGTTTGTTTGTTCAGGTTGAAGATAGTGGCAGCTCAAAAGATGACAGGGAGAGTCCAGGAAAGTGCCAGAATGAGGGATCAGTGCCCCAATATTTCAGCCGCTCCAGTTCAGACAGTTACAGCCTGGAGACAGTTACAGCTTGGATAGTGACTGTATCACTGACAGAGTGGCAGAAAACAGTGACCTTCTGAGGAAACTTCTTCTCCCTCAGCACTAATTGTACCAACCTTTAATAGCCAACATTCAGAATGACTGCTCAGTGTAATTATTGTTGGCAAAGTCAGTTACAAATATCAGTGATACAGATTTTTTCTCTTTAAATTGCAAGCATAGAAGTGACTGTAAAATAGCAGTATAAAAGACAATGTCTATGTTCATTTTTGTTTAGGAGATGCAAGTGATCTTTAGTCGTTCTTGAATATTAGGTGTTCTTGAGTTCTTGAATAAACAATCATAAATAGTTCATCTGTGTGGGTTTTGTTATGACAGACAATATACCACTATAGCACTTTACTATAGCACTATAGTATAGTATACTATAGTATAGTGGGCCTATTTGGGGGGAAAGTCCAGGGCCGTTTTTTGGTCCCAGTCCGTCCCTGGGGGTGTACAAACTTCTGATTGGTACTCTCTCTCGCTCTCTTCTTAGAGAAATGGGAAGTGTGTCTATGGACATAACTTGGAGCAATTTACCAATTGCCAATCTGCCAATTCCTACCAGCCAGTCAACCAGTTTCCTCCAAAGAAGTGACCACTACCAACCAGGGAAAGTGAAGTCTAATACATGCTTCTTTCAAGATATGTGAAGCCAGCTAACTAATCTTTTTCAAACTGTTGTTCATGCTGCATCACAGAGCAGAGTAACACACTCTGAGGAATGTGCTGTCCACCCTCTTCTACATGCGTGAGCTCACAGACACCCATGATTGGCTAGTGTCGCTATGATTGGCCCTCCCATCTAGAGAGTACAGCCAATTTTGATGGCTGTGGAATTGTCGGGACATACAGGACACTTTTTCGATGGAATAAAAATGTGTTCTATTCCCTTCTCGTGAGTTTCATTCATTTGGTTTGATAGCATGCAATATTGTTAGCATATCGCTTATCCTATGTGTATTACATCACTCTAGCCAATGGAGAATGAATGTTGAATATAGTTTACGATATTGCATGGTTGTCAAGACAGCATGACGTCACATGTCGGAGACGTAAAACTTCTGTGCGAGCGAGCAACTGTGACAATTTGTAAACAAACATGGCCAACAGGTTTGCTTTGTTAAGTATGGAAGGTTCTGAGAGAATTTTGAAAGAGAAAGATGCATCGACCACCCGAAAGGAATGTATAATAATAATAATAATAATGGCTTTTTTCATGGTATATCAGATACCATTCAGCTACTCATCTTCGACTCATTTAATATCATGCTAGCTGAATGGAATATATCTGATAGACCACTCAATGGCAGAAAATATTATTTAAATGTCTGCAGCAGCAAATGTGTTTGTTTTGTTCAATAAAAAACTTTATTTTTTTCGCAGTCCAGTTTCCATCAAATCCTGCGCTCTGATTGGCTGGCAAGCAGGTCCGTATCCTACAATATGGACCCCAGTTACGGACCCCGGTTACGGACCTCTGGCGACTCGCTTGTTCACAACAACAACAAACATAGTAGCAATTTTTGTCAACATTTATTTTCGCATTTCTCAGGAGAATAGCATTAATTTTACAGCATGGATAGTGATAATGACCGTCTTCACAGCGAAAGTGAGTTTTACTACCCTGAGGAAGAAGAAATAAAAGAAAACGTTTCAGGAGAAAGCTAAAAACCTCTAACTGTTGCTAATGCCGAGCAAAAACATGGCTGAATCCTGAATGACTCGTATTTGTATAAATAGGGGACTACATAGGCGGCAAAATGTAGTTTTTGTCCTGCCATGGAAGTGCACTTGTATACCGAGGAGGAAGCAATTTGCATTACAGCCGTGAATGAGGATTCAAAATGGCGGCTCGGCTCGGTTTTCCCTTTCGGGCGCTCTCGTTTTCTGTTAGAATTTGGTAAAGGAAAAAATAAATATATTATTTACCAGCTTAAGGTCGGTCCGTATGGTCCGTATGGTCCGTATTCAAAATGGCGGCTCACCTCGGCTCGGCTTTCCCTTTCGGGCGCTCTCGTTTTCTGTTAGAATTTGGTATATATATATATATATATATATATATATATATATATATATATATATATATTACTGACCAGCTTAAGGTTGGTCCATATGGTGAAATACCGTGACCTCGGCCTTGAATACTGACCTCGCCCCAGAGGGCCTCAGTCAGTACTTTCAAGACCTCGGTCATGGTATTTCACGATACGGACCTCCCAGCTGGTAAATAACATCTATATCTCCTTGTTTTAATTTAAAGAAATTATTTTTGTGCTTTAGCACTGATGAGGTCCATGATACCCAGCTATAACTAGACACAAAAATGAGATGCATGGTAAAATTCTTGTTGCAGAGAGACTTGTGCTGTGGAATGCCTGTAATCTGTAATCTACAATCTACAAAGCATTACTTCATAGACAATGTCTCTTTTCAACACTTGATGCAAGACGTATCATGTCTGTGAATTTGGGGTTGTTCAGGATTAGTGAAAAGAAACGGGATGCAAGGTTTGCTCTATTCAACCACCATGTGCAGATATGGTCATGTTCCAGTGAGAGCATGCAAAAGGTTAAGAGACCGAGACCACACATTGGATATGATGTTGGCGTTGGTACAAAGATTTATTTCTTGGCTACACAATGACAGCTATTATTCAAATATTATGGGTCAGTTTTTTTTTTAAATATAAAATTCTTTCATTATTCTCCTTTATTAGTCTTTGTTTGAATTGGGAACCGGGTGGATGGTGTTCTTTTGTAAGAACTTCTAAGAGTTTAGCTGACGGAACAAAATCACACACACGCCTCAGTTCAATCACACACAAAAATCCACACAGGCAAAATAACTCCAGTCCATCATTATAAGCGTGAAGAAATTGATTCATGGCAGTGCTTTCCTCCTCCTTGCTCCTTCCTTAGTAAGCAGATTACCAGTGTATAAACATGACACACTGATCCAAGGTCAGTCTTTCATGGTCTCACTGTAAGGAGGAAATCTTATCAGGACTCCCATGCGAGGGCTGTGCTCTTCTAATCAGCCTGCCCAGGAGAGTCACAAGTCAGAGTTCTCACAAGCGACATGAACAGATGTTTGTTACAAACAAACCTGCTGTGTAGTCACGTCAGAGCTGATTCTGCACACAAGTCCACTTTAAGTGGAATTGTCCTCATCACGCATGTGTGATCAATGTGACGTGATGGACTGCTGTTTTATTTACATTCCTCTTTAAAAAGTAACAGAACAGAAGTAGAGAAAACTACAGACCCAGGCAAGCTGTTAAAACATGCAGCAACAGGCGTATTTGTGGGATGGAATGAGAGAGACAAAGAGAGTAAGACAAAGAGATGAAGAGAGCATGATGAAAAGATAAACTCTAAAGATTATTTAGGAATTGTCAAGCCATAGATACTTTAACTGTGTGCACAGAGGGAAAAGTCTATCAGCAATGAAAGCAAAACAATTTTCAGACAAAATTCAAATGAGATCTGAAAATCATTCTTCGCAAAAATTCAACACCATTAAACATCTCACATGCAGCATTCTGTGAATAAAGCAGAAGCATCCAGCTCATTGCTGTAGACGAAGACCAGCCCTGTGTCCGAAATCGCTCCCTACTCACTATACAGGGCACTATATAGTGAGGACGCCATTTTGTAGTGCTGTCCGAAACCTTAGTGAGGATTATTTGCACCCTATACGGTGCACTCAAAGTATCCCACAATGCATCACGAAAAGTAGTACACAATGATGGTCACTAACCAAAGCAATATATCTCATCATGCATTGCGGTCGCGCTGAAAGAAATCAAAGTCTCAAATTTGACTTAATAAAAGGCAGCGGGGGCGGCACGGTGGTGTAGTGGTTAGCGCTGTTGCCTCACAGCAAGAAGATCCGGGTTCGAGCCCCGTGGCCGGCGAGGGCCTTTCTGTGTGGAGTTTGCATGTTCTCCCCGTGTCCGCGTGGGTTTCCTCCGGGTGCTCCGGTTTCCCCCATAGTCCAAAGACATGCAGGTTAGGTTAACTGGTGACTCTAAATTGACCGTAGGTGTGAATGTGAGTGTGAATGGTTGTCTGTGTCTATGTGTCAGCCCTGTGATGACCTGGCGACTTGTCCAGGGTGTACCCCGCCTTTCACCCGTAGTCAGCTGGGATAGGCTCCAGCTTGCCTGCGACCCTGTAGAAGGATTGTAAGATTGTGTGTGTTCTCGTGCATAGCTGTCCTGAGCTTTATGACCCTTTCACACCCTGGTAAACGTGCATAATCGCGAGAACAGACTCTTTTGTTTTCTCTGTACCTTCTAGTTTCGCTGAAACCACCTTCCTGGTTCCTCTTGTTCTAGGGGGTGTATGGTCTGCTCTTTCATGTATAACAAAAACGACTCCTTATCCGGCGAGTTTCACCTTGTCTTGTCACGCAAGCTTCTGATGTATATAAACCCTGCTTTTTCTATGTATCACTGAGCAGTGCTTGAATAAACCAGATTGATTTAACTCGTGTGGTTTCTTTTGGCCCTGCTCCAGAGCGCTCTTATGTCGACGCATCTGAACTAGGACAGACGCAGGTTCTAACAATTTGGTGACCCCGACGTGATACTCTCAATCAGGTAAGACATGTTTAATTGACTACCTGGTTGGCAGTAGTTTCGATTTTGTTTTCCCTGGTTCGAGTCCAGGAAGAGCGCGCTATACAAATTTACGACACATCTCCGTCTGTTCCTCTTCAGATCCGTCTGTTGTCATTGTACGATGGGAAACTCGTTCCCTAAACCTGCGCCAGGGGAAACCCCGGCCGAGTGGATGACTAGGTGCGGTTTCGCTTATCATGTTTCTCCTTGGCTCGATAATTTGGCAGGTTGGACCGAGGCCAACCCTCAAATTCCTTCATATCCTCGCCAAGGTACTTTCGATCCTGGTTATCTTGCATCGGCCTATCGCATGATTTATGAGGGATTAGGGGACCCCGGCTGGGATCGCCCGTATATGCGGGATGGATATGCCAAATGGTATGATATGAAGAAGATTTGGGATAATTTTAAACAGGCTTATACTCCCCGTTCAGTCCTGAAATCCATCCCGAAGCCTCGGGCTGCACCCGTCACCAAGGAAACGGAGGAGGCGGCGCTAGGAAAATCCAAATCTCATTCTGCTCCTCCAGCCTCGTTAGATAGTAAACCTCCACCTTATAGTAAGACCGGAAAAATTACTGGTAAATCGCCGTCAGCTGCAAAAACGATTCCTAAAATATATCTCGTAATTGTCAGCTTACGGGAGCTGATTACCGGTTTATTCTGCAAAATAAATTAGGAGGCGCATATGATGAGACAGCCCTGTTAGAAAACGTTCAGGTTCTCGCCCCCGTCAATGATCAAGCTGAAAATATTAAGGAAGAGTATGAAGGGGATGACGGTCGCCCGCGTCGGCGCACCGTGACTACCTTCTTTTGGAAAGACACGCCGGACGCGCTGCAGTAGCTTCGCGAGCAGTTGACGCGATACCTGCTCGCCTTAAAACAAGCAAATAGAGACCTGTCACAGGTCACTAACTGCAAACAGGAGCGTTCTGAGCTGACGTCGGCTTTCTGGAAGCGCTTTGGGGAAGTTTGGCAACATTTGGGAGGTCTTGAACTCAATTTGGCAAACCCGAACCCAATGTTCTTGTCCACCTTTTTGTCTAATTGTCGCCCCGAAATACAGAGCGTTTTAAAACATCACTGGAGTGACCGGAATAATCTGGTCCTCCGCCAGGCCGGGGAGCGGGTACGCACGCTGGAGAGCGATGGTCTTTTAGACTGTAAAACGAATAAAGCATGTTTATCCGTCGTGCCGGGCGGACGAGCGGAGGGACGACAGGAGAGGGGTCGCCGAACGGGACCGCGCGGCGGGGGAGGGAGGAGAAATGGAAAGTGCCACTATTGTGAAAAAGAGGGGCACTGGATAAGAGAATGTCATGCGAAACAGCGAGATGAGCAGGAACGCGAGAAACCCGTCATGCGCGCCGGTTCAAGCCCCACAGGGCAGAGAGATCCTGCCCGCCCATAGGGCTGCCCTCAGAGCGATGAAACCCCGACCGTTGTTATGTTAAATCTTTCATTCAGCTCCCCCCTTAACGAAGATCTCCCTACTATTGTTTTATGCCTGGCAGGGACTGAATATCCTTTTTTACTCGACACCGGGGCCACGATGTCTTCGGTGGGGAGGGAATATGCGGGTCCTTTATCTACACGGTCTGTAAGCTCTGTGGGAATAGAAGGGGTTCCTTTCCATTCCAGTTGCACGCCCCCCCTTTCTGTTACTTGTGCCCTTGATCCTTTACTGAAGTTTTCTCACTCCTTTGTTTGCATGCCTGATTGCCCTTTTAACCTGCTTGGACGGGACCTCATGAGCCTCCTAGGGCTCTCTATTTACGCACCAGACGAAACCTCGTCGGCTGCTCTTGCCCTCACCTCTCTTTCTCTCCCCCATAACCTTCTCAATGCTGCTTGTGCCGTTACCTGCCTCACACCCTCTCTTTCTGATCTCCCAGCTTCTCTTTGGGCGGAACATAAGGACGAGGTGGGCTTTGTTAACTGTACCCCTTACGAGGCGGTCATTAAACACTCTTCGCCAGTATATGTAAAACAGTACCCCCTTTCCCCAGCTAAACTGTCTGGCATTGATGATGTTCTGTGTTCTCTCCTAGAGCAAGGTGTGGTCGTTCCCTGTGTTAGCCCTTATAACACCCCAGTGAATCCGGTGCAGAAGCCCAACGGCACGTGGCGTTTCACCCAGGACTTGCGTAAGATTAATGAGTTAATTATCCCAGTCGCCCCATTAGTTCCAGACGTTCCCTCTCTTATGGCCTCGATTCCGTGTGAACATGCTTTTTTCTCTGTAATTGATCTCTGTTCTGCCTTTTTCAGCGTCCCTGTGGGCTGTGAGACACAGCCCCTGTTTGCTTTTACGCATAGGGGTAAGCAGTACACCTGGACTAGGTTACCCCAAGGGTATGTTGATTCTCCTGCGGTCTTCACAGCCGTAGTGAGGGACGCCTTGGCCGGTTTGTGCCTCCCCTCGGGCTCCTCCGTGCTCCAGTATGCGGATGATCTTCTGGTAACGGCGGAGGATGAGGACCTTTGCGCTAAAGCCACACTCGCTCTCCTCTCTCTTCTGGCGCAAGAAGGTTTCAAGGTCTCACGAACTAAGCTTCAGTTCTGCCTCCCCACTGTTCGATATCTGGGTCACGATCTCTCCCAGGGCTCCCGCAGGCTCAGCCCCGAGCGTGTGCAGGTCATCCTAGACACTCAGGTGCCTGCCACCAAACACGCCCTCATGGCTTTTCTGGGACTTATCAATTACTGCCGCCAGTGGATTCCTGACTGTTCCACCTATGACAAGTGTCTGCGCTCTGCAATTCTGCACTCGGACCCTTTGACTCAGCCCTTGGTATGGTCTGACGAGATGTTGTCGGCCTTCAGGGCCCTGAAGCAGGCTTTATGCTCGGCCCCTGCTCTCGGACTTCCGAATTACCGTTTGCCGTTTCATTTATATGTGTGCAACCAGCAGGGAACTGCGTCTGGGGTTTTGGCGCAGGAGCACGGGGGGGGTATGCGGCCTTGTGCGTTCCTCTCTAAAACTCTCGATTCTGTGGCACAGGGTCTCCCTGCTTGCCTCAGGGCGGTGGCTGCATGTGCTGTCATGGTCACGGACGCTGAACGGCTGGTCTTATCTCACCCGCTTGTTCTCCACACCACTCATGATGTAGTGCACGTATTAAAGAACCTCAGTACCCAGCATTTATCCGCTCAGCGTCGCTCTGGATATGAGTCTATTCTTTTGGCCACCGAAAACCTTACTGTTAAGCCCTCCTCCTCCTTTGATTCTCTCGCACACGCTCTTCAGCGCCTCCTCAATTCACAGGATGATTTTCTTTCTTCTGAAACACACGACTGCATTTCTGACATTCTTTTTGAGACAAGTATCCGCCCCGACTTACGTTCCACCCCCTTACTTTCAGGTGATTCGCTGTTCGTGGATGGCTCGTGTTCACGCCCCTCTGACGGCGTCTTTGTGTGTGGTTATTCTGTGTGCCGCCTTCCTGATGAAACTGTTGAAGCTTTTTCTCTTCCTTTCTCCTCGGCTCAGGCTGCCGAACTATACGCTCTAACCCGTGCATGTGTTATTGCTCAGGACACAGACGTCACTATCTACACTGACTCACGTTACGCTTTCGGCGTTGCTCACGACTTTGGTCGGATTTGGGCTTCGCGTGGGTTCACCACTGCAGACGGTAAGCCCATTTCTCATTCTTCGCTTGTTACTGATCTTATTACAGCGTGTCTTCTCCCGCGCTCTTTAGCCATTGTTAAGACTCGTGCTCATTGTATTGGGGACTCTTTTGAGATCAGGGGAAACTCTCTCGCCGATCGCATTGCCAAAGCCGCGGCTGCCTCCGGTGTTTTTCCGCCTTCGCTTACTCTCTCCCTGGTCTCATCCAGCCGTATGATTAGTGCCGTTCTTCCAGACATTGACTTGATCTCCCTCCAGGCCTCCGCTTCGGCCTCAGACAACCATTTCTGGGACTCATGCGGCGCGCAGCCGTCTGACGGCGTTCGGATCGATGCTCAGGGCCGCCTTTGTTTGCCTAGACATTGTACTCCATTTCTCGTCCGCGAGTTTCATGGTCCCACTCACCGCGGCCGAAGAGGGGTAGTGGAGGATTTATCCAAAATATTTTGCATCGACAAAATACACACCGATGTACATCACATTCTAGACAGATGTTTAACGTGCGCCCAGAATAATCCATCTAAACCAGGCGCGGTACATCAGCACCTTCCCATACCTGACACGCCGTTCCAGGAATGGCAGATTGACTTTACTCACATGCCAAAACAGGGCCCCTTTAAGTATCTCTTGGTCATGGTCGACAAATTTTCACGATGGGTGGAGGCTTTCCCCTGTGGGAAAGAAGACGCTCGCACGGCGGTAAACAAATTGACGCAAGAAATCATTCCGCGTTATGGTCTCCCGGTAGGGATAGACTCTGACAAAGGTACGCCGTTCACCTCTAAGGTGACACAAGAACTGTGTAAGGACCTAAAAATCCATTGGCGTTTCCACATCCCGTACCATCCGCAGTCCTCCGGCATTGTGGAGCGCGCAAACAGAACAATCAAGGGTAAGCTGCGTAAAGCCATGCAAGAAGCTGGTACTAAAAATTGGGTACAAGTTTTGCCTTTAGTTCTCGCTGACATGCGAATGACCGCTCAAGTGGCCCTCGACAACCTGTCTCCGTACGAGCTCGTGATGGGCCGGCCTTTTCCTACACCCTGGCGCAGAGGTATGCAGGCTATAGGAACGAGTGATCTTGATGTACATCTCAGTGAGTACGCCGTGGGTCTCATGCGGGTGTTGGATGAGTACTGGACGAGACTAAATTCCAAAAAGCCTCCCATTCCTGAGGCACCCACTCACCCCTTTGAGGTAGGGGATAAAGTGTTGGTAAAGAAATTCGCTAAATTAGGCACTCCTCTAGAGGAACCACCCTACAGTGAACCCACGGATGTGCTCGCTGTAACTCGAACGGCTGTACTAACTGACCTTTTTCCACAGTGGATTCATGCCAGTCGAATAAAGAAGGCTCCAATGTAATAGAAATCTATATTGTTGATGCTTAACAGGTTTTTGTGTTTCAGAAAGTTGCTGTGACAATAGCTGACGGCCTTTTCAGGGATCCCCTTTCCAGCATCCGGAGTGATCCGGTTTCGGCTGATCTACAAAGAGGGGATGGTCGGTGCGTCCCGCAGACTTCTGAACTGAGGAATCTGGAAGACACGTGAGCCTGGGCTACCTTCAACTATCTACATCCTGTGGACACAGAAAGAACAAAGTCAGTGACCAGTATGACTTTCCTTCTGGTATTGGTCTTAGCGCTTGGAGCAGGGAATCCCGCTCAAGCCAGCCACGAGGACAACGTTTTTTGGCGATTTGCCAATTGGACTGCTAAACAACATACTAATCAGTCTTGTTATGTCTGTCAATACGTTAGAGTCTAAACTGTAGTTATACTCTGTAAACAAAGTATAAAAGAGGGGATTGTAAGATTGTGTGTGTTCTCGTGCATAGCTGTCCTGAGCTTTATGACCCTTTCACACCCTGGTAAACGTGCATAATCGCGAGAACAGACTCTTTTGTTTTCTCTGTACCTTCTAGTTTCGCTGAAACCACCTTCCTGGTTCCTCTTGTTCTAGGGGGTGTATGGTCTGCTCTTTCATGTATAACAAAAACGACTCCTTATCCGGCGAGTTTCACCTTGTCTTGTCACGCAAGCTTCTGATGTATATAAACCCTGCTTTTTCTATGTATCACTGAGCAGTGCTTGAATAAACCAGATTGATTTAACTCGTGTGGTTTCTTTTGGCCCTGCTCCAGAGCGCTCTTATGTCGACGCATCTGAACTAGGACAGACGCAGGTTCTAACAAGGATAAAGCGGCTAGAGATAATGAGATGAGATGAGAAAAGGCAGCGGCAAAGAAGAAAGTATTCAGCCTTGATTTTTAAAAAAATGAAAGATGCAGGTACTTTGTATTGATTAATGTGGGAAATACACTCAGTATAATATGGATTTATCACAAAAATACACGCATGTAGTTATTATTTTGAAAACCCACCAGCCGACTGATCTGGCACGTTTTAATTGTGCGACAGTAATGACATAAATACCAGCGCGACGGACTAGTGTCCGAAAGTGGTTTTTTTTTTTCATTTTACCACCAAGCTCACTATATAGTCCTCTATATAGTAATTCCCTATATAGGGAGTAGGGAGTAGTGAACGAGTGAGCGATTTCGGACACAGGGCTGGTTTGTAGAACACAATACACCTGACCATCACACTCGTAAGTTGTTCTTCCTCAAACTTGCCACAAAGTTGGAAGCACACAATTGTACAGAATATGTATTTGTATGCTGTTGTTTTATAATCATGCCTGTAGCTAGCTACTATGAGGTCACCAGGGTTCAGACTTTCATAATTTTTAAAGAAAAAAAATCAATACTTGAGATGAATGCATGCTGACTTCACTTTGGACTTGTTCTGTAAGCTTGAAATGTTCTTACAATTGTATTATTCATTCAGCAATGCATATTACAGTTTTTCTCAATTGGTTTGGCTCATTTCCTGAAACTGAGATGACATTCTCAAAATAACATGGACAAATCCCCAAACCCACTTGCAACTTCTCACAACAGATTGGCATTTCTCATTGCTTTCGTCAAATTGCAAATCCTTTGTACATGTCTCCGGTGTCTAGTGCATCCTTGCAAATGGTTATGTACAAGTGGCCCACAGTTAACACAATCATCCCACATTTAGCTCAACTTCCAAATGAATATATGTTCATAATCTATCCCAATTAGCTGCTTCTCAATGTTATGGTCGTTCCCTCCAAAACATGTCAGAACAATTTCATCGTATAAGCCATCATATGCAGAATAGTCTGCTCAATTGTCAAAATTAGTCAAGGACATAATACAATATAGTATATATATATATATTTTTGTCAGAAGAATTTGGAAGATTTTTGGAATAAATACATGGCAGTTAGGTGAATAAGTGACAGGTGAATTCAGGTTTAGACTAACGATGGAGGAGTTTCCCACATCACAGATGACCAATCCAACAGTTTGTGGAGTTACCTGGCAGGTGTTGTGTATGACTGTGCCTACGGCCATACATGTATATATAGAGCTTGGCCTGGTGCCAGTACTATTTGCAGAATGAATATGGAGGAACCTCAACAAGGTCAACTTCCAGCTGGAGGAAGGGGAAGAGGAAGAGATGGAGGAGGAAGGAGAGGAAGAGGAAGAGGGGTGCGTATGCGTGGTGGTGGAGTAGGGGGAAGAGGGCGAGGCGTGCGTAGGCATCACACTGTCCCCGATGAAATTAGAGCCACCATTATTGACCATGTTGTCAATCATGGTCTAACCATGGCAGAGGCAGGGCGCCGAGTGCAGCCTAACGTGCCACGCTCTACAGTCTCTTCCATCATTCAAACCTTTCGCAGGGAAAACAGGTATGCACCCAGGCAGTGATGGAATTACAATTTTTGCTTGGAAAGGTGTGTGTGTGTGTGTGTGTGTGCGTGCACGCCTGCACGTGTGTGCATGTGTGTAGGCCTATACTGCAAAATCGTATGATGCAGTGTTCATAGTACAGTAAATTGGACAAAATAAAGCAAATTACAGTTGCAGTTTAGAGTAGTTTTGCAGTGCAAATTGTCATGTTGTCCGTGTCTATCTGCAGAATTGGGCGACAGCCTCCTGTGGGCGGTAGAAGGAGATTGCTCACAGATCCCCAGGAACAAGCCATCTGCAACATGGTCATACAGAACAATGCCATTACACTCACACAGATCCGCAATGCAGTCCTTGAAGACCAAGCCATCTTCCACAATATCAACTCCATTAGTGTATCAACCATAGACCGGGTACTCAAGAGAAACCGTATGACAATGAAACAAATATACAGGGTACCATTTGACAGGAATACAGAGAGGGTAAAAGAACTGCGGTACCAGTATGTGCAGGTAAGTCAATTACTGTATTTGTTTTCCACCATTGTAACCTATACACTATGCAGAGGTTCAAAGTTTGGGGGGTTTTCCGTATCTTTACTGTACCTTTGGAATCCAGTATCTGACCACAGAATTTTGCCTAAGAACTGTAACAGAAAACTGTGATCAGTATTTCTCCATTTTGTGTCACATACCAGCTGGAGTATCTCTGCATAGGCCAGCATAGGTTTGGAACCGTTGCAGGTTATATTGACTTTGTGAAGAAGATATTACTGCTGTGTATGACCCATCTGCATGATTTGGTTTTACCTGTGTTTCTCTTTTGTAGAGAATAATGCCATTGGAGGGAATAGAAACACCTCATCTCCTGGTGTTTGTGGACGAGGCAGGTTTCAATCTGGCCAAGTGCCGCAGGCGCGGACGTAACATCATTGGCCAGCGGGCCACAGTAGACGTCCCGGGTCAAAGAGGAGGAAATATCACAATGTGTGCGGCCATTTCTGACAATGGTGTGGCCACACATATTGCAAGCCTAGGCCCATACAACACGCAGAGGCTCCTCCTCTACCTGGATCGTCTGTATGTGGATTTGGTCCCCGAGAATGAAAGGGGACTCGAAGCGCCCCACCTATCACAATTTGTCATTGTGTGGGACAATGTCAGCTTTCACCGTGGCCCACTCATCAGAGCGTGGTTCGACACCCATCCAAGGATGCGTAATGTTTTTTTACCACCATACTCGCCATTCCTCAATCCCATTGAAGAATTTTTTTCTGCTTGGAGGTGGAGGGTTTATGAACGCCACATTGGGGATCAGAGGTCTCTCCTCAATGCCATGGATGCTGCCTGCGATGACATCACAGGCGATCAGTGTCGGGGTTGGCTAAGACATTCACGCCGCTTCTTTCCACGCTGCATCGCAAGGGAGAACATCCGGTGCGATGTTGATGAAAATCTGTGGCCAAACAGAGAGCAGCGGATGGATGGCCTGGAGGATGAGGAAGGCTACCAGGAGAGGGTGGGGGAAGACAGCAACAGCGACTAATCCAAGTGTTAAACTTGTGGAACTTGCTTTTTTCAATTCCTTTTTTGGTTCATGTTTATATTTTGTGATATAGCCTATAGACGCATGACATCACATGCAGGAGGTAAATGCATATTTTCCTTTTACTGTATACCTATACTCTCTGTTCGTAATGCAGTAATGCATGCAATTTTGTTTGTGTGAAAATTGTGTGAATAAACAATTTCTTTGGTGAAATGAGTGCACTGTGTGTGGTGTCAAACTTTGGAGGCTGCTGTCACTGTAAAACCCTATTTCTCCAGTTTTATATATAATAGTATTCCTTTAGCTAGACCTCTGACAAACTGTCTAAGCATTTTGACTTGCAGTGCTTACACGATGCCAAAGGGACAATGCATTTTGGGGGTATTGACTATTTATTTGAGAAGGATATTTAGTTTTGACACATGGATAAACTGTTTTGGGAGAGATATGAGCATTTGCAGATGATCCATGTAATTGTGTTGAGCCATCCAGGTCATTTAGACAGAAGCACTTAATGAACAAAAATGAGGCCAAGCAATTGAGAAGGATCTATGCCATTTTTATGGTACTGACTATTTACATGGGAAAGGGATTTCCTTTTGAAGCGTGAATGAATGGTTTTGGGAGAGATATGACATTTTGCTGGTTATCTGAAGGGTTGTGCAGAGCTGTATCACTGTTTCGCAAAATGACCTTATAGTTATAGGAATGTCATCTCAGTTTCAAGAAATGAGCCAAACCAATTGAGAAAAACTGTAATATGAAAGATCCACAGAGAGATCACAGATGGAGGGAAACGCAAATTAAAAAAACACACAAAAATCTTGGAAATAGCCTCTATAATAGTCTCTTTCTATGTATAACATTGTATGTAATTTTTATATTTGTACTTTTTGTGCTTTTGGCTACGATTTCCCTTCACTGGAACTAAGAGGCCCAAACCTGTTCCAACATGACAATGCCCCTGTGCACAAAGCAAGCTCCATGAAGACATAGTGTGCCAAAGATTTGAATGGAAGAATTCGAGTGTCCTGTATAGAGCCATGACCTCAACCCTACTGAACACCAAACCTGACCTCACTAATGCCCTTCTGGCACAATGAATGAGCACAAATCCATAGTCACACTACAAAATCGAGTAGAAAGCTTTCCCAGGAGAGTGGAGGTTACCATAAGAGCAAAGTGGGGATTAAGCCTAGAATGGAATGTTCAACAAGCACATGGTCAGATGTTCACACACTTTTGGTCTTAGTGTAGACAGACATGCAGGTAGACAGACAGACAGACAGACAGACAGACCTCCTACAGCCTCAGAAGCACTTGCATAGCTCATGAAGGACTTGTCCTGCTTTCTGGAAACTTTGTGTACTACACTTAGATAGATAGATAGATAGATAGATAGATAGATAGATAGATAGATAGATAGTCATGGAGACAGACAAACAGACAGACAATAATCATGGAGATAGATAGATAGATAGATAGATAGATAGATAGATAGATAGTCATGGAGACAGACAGACAGACAGACAGACAGACAGACAGACAATAATCATGGAGATAGATAGATAGATAGATAGATAGATAGATAGATAGATAGATAGATAGATAGATAGTCATGAGACAGACACACAATAATCATGTAGATAGATAGATAGATAGATAGATAGATAGATAGATAGATAGATAGTCATGAGACAGACAGACAATAATCATGTAGATAGATAGATAGATAGATAGATAGATAGATAGATAGATAGATAGATATGAGACAGACACAATAATCATGTAGATAGATAGATAGATAGATAGATAGATAGATAGATAGATAGATAGATAGATAGTCATGAGACAGACAGACAATAATCATGTAGATAGATAGATAGATAGATAGATAGATAGATAGATAGATAGATAGATATTCATGAGACAGACAGACAATAATCATGTAGATAGATAGATAGATAGATAGATAGATAGATAGATAGATAGATAGATAGATAGATAGATAGATAGTCATGGAGACAGACAGACACAATAATCATGTAGATAGATAGATAGATAGATAGATAGATAGATAGATAGATAGATAGATAGATAGTCATGGAGATAGACATTTACTCTGTGTAGGTACAATCCCTCCACACACACACACACTGCCGAAGGGCAGCAATTTCTGAGTGTGTGTGAAGGGACAAAGGGGTGGAGAGAGACTCAGAGCAAACACCTAGAGAGCGGTGTGTGTGTGTGTGAGAGAGAGAGAGAGAGAGAGAGAGAGAGAGAGAGAGAGAGCGGTGTGTGTGTGTGTGTGAGAGAGAGAGAGAGAGAGAGAGCGGTGTGTGTGTGTGAGAGAGAGAGAGAGAGAGAGAGAGAGCGGTGTGTGTGTGTGTGAGAGAGAGAGAGAGAGAGAGAGCGGTGTGTGTGTGTGTGAGAGAGAGAGAGAGCGGTGTGTGTGTGTGTGAGAGAGAGAGAGAGAGAGAGAGCGGTGTGTGTGTGTGTGAGAGAGAGAGAGAGCGGTGTGTGTGTGCGCTGAGATTGAGCGCGCACTGTTCTGTTCCTATGGAGTGTGTGTGAGTGTGTGAGACTCTGTTCAGAGTGGGACTGAGGGACAGAAAGAGAATGTAAAAATGGCTCCCAGCGCTCTGTTGCACTTCTGCTTCTGTGTTTTATTCAGCGCGCAGACGGGCAGGGGATTTAATGTGGATGTCCGCTTCCCGGTTCTCAAGGAAGGAAAAACCAAAGGCAGCTTTTTCGGCTTCTCTGTAGCGCAACACAGACTGACGGAAAAGCCCAGGAAGTACCTGTGAGTGTTTTTCTCTCCATAGCTTTCCTGAGTGCTGCCGGTCCCGCAGGGAGAGAGAGAGAGAGAGAGAGAGAGCGCTGTGCTGCCGGTCCCGCAGGGAGAGAGAGAGAGAGAGAGAGAGAGGGCTGCACAGGCTTTAGGAGTCTGTAATGATGGGCACTGATCAGTCTGACTGTGCAGTCTAATGTAGGATTCAGTGCACACATGACATTTCTTTTGTACAAGTCTTTCAACTTCCTCAAGCACCTGCTGGACATAAGAGTGCAACAGTCTGTGTCCATTTCCAGCTTTACACCCTGTGCGCTCACACCCGCAGCCCTGTGCGCGCTTTATTACACTTTATTATACACTCTTACAGCTTTTAGAAACTTTCATTCTGACACTTTTGAACTTACAGATCATGTAAACTTTCTAACTTTAATGGATCCAAAAAGATCAATCTGTCACTTCATTGAGGCTATTTTGATTTATTTTTTTTTTAAATGACACAAGAGTGAAGAGAGCATTTTTTAACATAGTTACCGGGAGACCAAATGGTCTCCCAGTGGCCAGATTTGGTCTCCTAGTCAATGCCAAACCAGCTTCACTGGGAGACCAAATTTTAAACCAAGTTATGTCTTATCATTTGGTTCAATCAGTTGCAATTAATTAACCAAGTACCATGTAAGTATACATTTAACAAGGAAAACGAAGATCTATGTTATAAGATATACACACAAGATCATGTTGGTTAAGAAAAACAAAACTAAAATTTGGTTACTGAGATGGCTGATGTCAGAATCCGATGTCATTACTGTGTAACTTTGAGTGTCTTTGACATAACATTTGTGCTTGGTAAGCTGTGTAGTCACTGTAGTGTGTTTGTCTGTATGGTGATTGGTGAACCGTTTTGCATCACAGAATATGCCGCAGCGGTGCAGCCGCATGGACTCTGGGGCCTGTGATTGTATTGCCCAGACCAGTTGGTCTCCTAGTGGAAAATCCTTAAAAAATGCTCTGAGAAGGGTCCCACTGCACCTGAAGTTTTTGCGCACCAAAAACACACACAAAGACTTTACTTTTGCCCTAAAGAAGGAAGAAGAGATCCTTATGTGAGACAGATATATGACTTGGACTTGGAATGTGTATGATCAAGGGTATGCATAGTTTTTGGAAATACTGAAAAACATAGAAAATATCCTTTAGATTAGATTAGATTAGATTAGATTAGATTAGATTAGATTAGATTAGATTCACTTTATTCATCCCACATCGGGGAAATTCACGTGTTACAGTAGCAAGAAAATGTCATACAGATAACAAATAAAAACTGAAATAAAAATTAGACAAACAAAAGATTAAGTACAGAGGGCTATTTGCATTATCTTCCGTGAAAAAGTATAGAAATATTGCCTTATTGAGAGGCTCGGGAAAAAAATGTTGAGGAGTGCATTTAATATGCAGTATAATAAGAAACATTTAAAAAAGTTTAAAATTCATCCATTCATTCATCGTCAGTAACTGCTTTATCATGGTCAGGGTCTCGATGAATCCTGGAAAAACTGGGTGTGAGACAGGAATACACTGGGTGTGAGACGGGAACACACCTTGGATGGGACGCAAGTCCATGCACATTCACACAAACAATAAGCAGAGCTTAGGACTGAACCCATGACCCTGGAGCTGTGAGTTGACTTGTTGCCAAGTTTTAAATTATTAAGTGTTTGATTTTGGTGCAAAGATCACATTGTAACACGAAATTAAAAATTTGCACCCGGTGCTTAGGAATCTACTACTGGTACCTGGAAAATACATGCTGGAACAAGCTTTTTGAAGCATTTCTATAAATTTCCCATCCATACATTCCTGGGAAACCAATCAGATGTGTAGCATGTGGACATGCCTGTATCTTGATGCTATGGAAGAATGGTTTTAGGTTCCCTAAAACCACCTGGTTTGTAGTTTTTCAACCATTTATGTTGTCGCTTTATAAACTGAATAATCATTTCACATCACAAAAGATCCTTCTATATAATGGCAAAGTTTATTGGTAGGATTATTTTAGCTTTATAGGATACAAATATATACTATATACAGTATACCACGTTTTAGTGGCATCACCTTTCTTGCTACCTTTTTCAAGCATGCCTGGTTATTTCTTGTTTACGATTGTTCAAACAACTACTGAGCAATTCCAGCGTTATGGACGTGACACTTGAACTCAAAATGGCAACAAATGACCCAGTGCATGTTTTATTGTCTCCCAGTATTTAAACAGGTGTTGCATATTTTAAGGCTGTACCATACTGGAGAAGTGATAGAACAAGAACAATTCCCATAGTACATCTAGGGCATGCCAGAAAACGCCAATAAAAGATGCGTTATGGACGTGACAGAAAAAGTATCACTTTTCTTGGGTGACTGTACATTTTTATCAAACTCTGTGAAATTGTAACCCTAATGTTGAAATGGAGATATCCGTTTGATAGAGGGGTCCAAGGTGAATATTAAAAAATCTTTGTTTAAAATATTTTGTATTTCATGCAGAGTTTTGGAAGGAAAAGTCAGTGTTATGGATGTGACAAAATTCCGTTATGGATGTGACGCGTCTGAAATAGACATGGCATATGTTTAGAAAATCAGCAATTTAACCACCATAACCCTTTGAAAAACTCTCTAAATATCAGCTAAAACTATCAAAGTTCTTAAATAATATTTAGGATGGCTATTGTTTTGCTGTTTTGTGGATTTTAGCATACATTTCTGTGGCTTGTGGCAATAATATAGAATTGTACATGATCAAAGTTGATTTTAGCTTGGGTTTTACATTATAAGAAAGAAAGACTGACAGTGACACATTAGGTTGGTTACAAATTGGTTCAACTTATTCACATCTGTAAAATACAGGCCTAGGTGATATCTCTGGGAGTGGTTTTGATGTATTACATGTTGCTTTATTTTTGCATGGTGAGGTTGACATTTACATGGAATTGCCCTACTTGACTAGTTGACTTTGAGAAACGCAGAGATTTGTGTTTATATATTTCCACACCGTACACAAAGCCTGCGAACGAGTAGTGAAGGCTAGATAGAATCCGTTGAAGCTTATTCAAAGCCATAATCCTCCTTGTGTTGTGGTACAGTTGGGAGTTCCCCCAACCCTCCTCATCTTTCTGATCTCTGTCCTTATTTGGGATTTCCTGTTCCCTTGAGATGAAGCCACCATCATCGAGCATTTCGGGGTACTTCAAAGAGCTGTAAAATTTATGGTGATATATTTATGTTTGCAAGCATGAATCAGCTAAATCTGAATGACCCACGGTGGTTCAAAGCGAACTTCAGGATCGATGCTTCACCCTTGCTCTGCCGTGATATTAGCCAAGCTGAGTAACATGAGAAGGGGTAGAGGGTCACATGACCACAATGATGGTCCATCTCTTGTGGGCATTTGGGGCCATTGAGAGCGCAAACGAGACCCGCCACCAAACGAGACATAGCACTTAGTTTAATAGGAGCATTTCCAAGCGATGCCTGGACAAAATGGCAGCCAGCTACATTATTTTAATAGTCTGTCGATGAACCAGGGCCTGAAGGTGCTTTACGCACCAATAAATTCACTATACAAGCTGGATGTTTGTCAGTCTACTTTGTTCGCCGTACACTGGAGGAGGTTTACGATCGCAAGACTTTGAGTTTGTTGACTATCATATAAATGACAGCTGTTCCATCATGGATTTCAGTGACAAGACTACAAGCTAGTTCAGATTGTGGATATAGGGGTCGTCAAGCTTCCAGCATGGAGGAAGCACAACATCGTTTATCTTGCCACATCGCAGGCTCTCTTCATCAGTCAAGAACACTTCCCAGACACCGCTCTTCCTGCTGCTTATCCGGCGACACTGGAATGTGCTGCTTCAAGTTGGCATGTGTACGTGTTAACAGCGAGATTTGTCAAAGGTCAAAGGTTTAACTAACCCAGTGTCTCCAGTGTGATACTTCATTGCGGAAGACTTGCATTTACTCAAATTCAGAAATGCAAGGGGTTGGCTGGAATCTAGTCCTGGCATGCACACAGCATTATTTTGTCAGGACTCAGGAAGAATGTGAGACACTGGAGTAATTTACCAATAGATTGTCATTGACACCAAGGCATACTGTAAAAATATCTAAATATTGTGTTCTTTACTACACTAACAATGACTCATAAGATCAATTTGAATTTGTATTGTTGACAGTATTTTTTCCCCTCACACACCTGAAGTATGTGTTTGAGTGAATGTATAGCATCAAACAACCATTAGTTAGATGATTAGTGAGCCACTTTCTCTTGAAACACACTTACCAACCATCCCCCCATTCCTACCTTTCCAGACCTTCTCCATCACGGGTGCCTCAGGGTGGAGGGTCGGCAGGTTCTTTGTATATTCTCCACTTGTGGAAAGATTCTCTCCGGCTCCTCATTGGCTCTTTGTGTCCCCCAACTCTGAGGAATGTGAGGAATTTTTCATTTTTGTCAGACTGCAGGTTGAGACGGGCCTGGGAGAGTGAGCTTGGGAACCTTCTATCCCACCAACATCCTGAACTGAAGGATTAGTAGCCTATTAGGTCTACACACACACACACACACACACACACACACACACACACACACACACACACACACACCGACCTCAGTCCTGCACCATCATCCTTGCTTTGAAAAGCGAGTTTATTAACTATAGCAATTTGCTAGTGAGTAAGAGAAGATCTATAGATCTAATTTCTCCACACGGAACATTTAATTAAACGGGTGAATGGCGTTGCTAAGCTGTTTGCACACTGTGCTCTCGTGACTCAAGGCCATGAGCCGAGTTACTCAGCATTTTCATTTGATACAGTTTCCTTCTTGCTCTCTCAGCTCAAGTAAGTTTACCATCTTTATTGGCATCACTATATCAAGTACGATAATGGACTATATTAGAGTAAATTCAAGCATTTCAAGCACTGAGGTCAGAATTAAAAATAAATAATTGGATGAATGAGGATAAAATATGAAAAATGCAAGCAGGAACATCTCAGTAACAATCACTACATTTGCATACACAAAATATTCTGCTTTTTGCCCTTATTCTCCCTTACAAAAATGAAGTTTATTCAAGTGTACTTCTAGTATACTTCTTTTAAACTAAAAATACGAGAGTACGCTTTCAGTTTACTTTTTATTTACTTAGAGATATACTTGATAAAGTTATACATAAGTATACTTGGCTTATACTGAAAAGTATATAGAAAAGTCTAAGTATATTAAGCTTATACTTAAACTTTTGATCAAGATATACTTAACAAAAGTGTAATAAAGTATTTGTGCCTTATGTTTAGGTGTACTTGCCCTGTAGTTGTGCTTAAGGGTTAGGGCTAGAAAACTAATAGTATACCTAGAAGGGTATGCAGTATACTTCAAAACTAAAAAGTGCAGTATACTTCAAAACTAAAAAGTGGGCTAGATGTATATAACTAATAGTATATTTCCAATATGCTATAAAGTATACTTTTATAAACTAAAAAGTGGACTAGAAGTGTGTAACGAGTAAACCAATAGTATATTTCCAGTATACTATGAAGTATGCTTTTGTGAACTAAAGAGTGGACTACAAGTATAGAACTAGTAAACTAGTAGTATATAAGTTTACTTGTGGTATACTTGCAGTACAAAATAAAAAATACTAGTTGTATACTCAAAGTTTACTTCTCTTAGACTTAAATTACACTTTTTATAAACTAAAAGTGGGCCACTTTAGTCCCAAGAAGTATTAGATCAGTTTACTTACAAGTATACTGGAAGTACGTACTGTACATTGAGATCAGTATACTTGGTACACAAAAGTATACTAATAAAATGAACTTGACGTATACTTCTTTTTGATAAGGACTGAAAGAGACAATATTCCTGCTAAGGTGTTTACATGGCTAACTAGAAGGGCACTCAATGGAGTACATACCTCCACCAAGACACATACTGTATTATCAACATCAAAAAATCATTTGAACCTCAGATAATACTAAAGCTATATACCAAATTTCATCAAAATCCATTTGCTAGCTTTTGAGTTACGTTGGGAGCAAAGGAAAAAAAATCCTGGCTCTGTATAATGTACATATCTGGATTTGCATCAAAATCTAATCAATTGTTCCTTGGCCCATTGCCAACCTTTCCTCTGAATTTCATCAAAATCCGTTCACTAATTTTTGGGATACATTGGGAACAGTCAAACAAACACACACACGGAGGTGAAAACATAACCCCCTCCAACAAAAAGAAACATTTTAGGGAGAAAAATGGAGCTTTTTCCACATTTCATGTGATAAGAATCAGATTCAAGTGAAAAATTAAAAAGGCATACCTCCACCAAGCCACATATTTGCATCAAAATCTAATCATTTGTTCCTTGGCCCATGGCCCACCTTTTCTCAAAATTTCATCAAAAATTTCACTGTTCACGACTTTGAGTTATGCTGGCAAAAGACAAACAAACAAAGAAACAAACAAACAGGCGAAAACAACCTCCTCCAACAAAGTTGACGTAGGTAAAAAAAAGAATATTCTACTAATATTCCTGTTTACATGCAGCTATGCATACTCTGATTATGTAGTTGGTTTGTGTACAATGCACAGAGCACTGCTGCCAGGTCCATGCCAGGGGTCCATGTGGACCCGACTCATCCATGTCATATTAATTGGAACATAAGCCCTGTCCACACGGCAACGGATTCAGGTGAATCTGATAAAATTGTTTATCGTTTCGGCCTGGCGTCCACACGGCACTGGCGTTTTGGGTGCCCCAAAACGAAATCTTTTGAGAACGGGTTCCAGAGTGGAAAGATCTGGCAACGCCGCCGTTGTGAAGTCGTCTGGATGAGTAGAACGAATTTGTTTACGATGACGTCACAACCACATGTGCTTCATGCTGGGTAGAAGTGTAACGAACTCGATGCAAGTTGTCAACAAATCCTATAACTTGGTTCATGAAACGCGCTTACAAAATATTTTCACTGTGAATATTTATTGTGTAATGGTGCAAAGTGAGAGAGGGAGAGAGAGAGAGAGAGAGAGAGAGAGAGAATAGCCCTTAGGGCAGAGTCAATCCCGCCAGCAAAAATAGGGAAAAAAAAAGGAGCGATCTCACCTCTTCAGATGTTGGTTTAAGTCCTACAATACATTCCTCAAAAAGGGCGTAGAAGAACAAATTAATCCATCAACGTGTAGCATTCAATTTATTCCGGACCATTAAAGACGCCGCCTTCCGCGTAGAATCATACGTTATCCTTGTCGCCATATTGGATGGGTCAAAGCGGAGAATAAAGATGCCTCATTCATGTGCTGCGTTTAACTGTACCAACAGGCTTGCCGTCCAAACGAGATCCCATGGGATTACCTTTCACAGGTGAGACTGGAAAAATACTTTTCATTGTATTTGGTCATTATAACGTAATTTTACGAACAGATTTTTCTGACTGTGGCTAATATGAAGTCTCGCGCATAATAGTTTATGCACATGCGTCCTTACTTCTTCTATTATTCTGGTGTTTCTGATGGGACCGTCTTACAGCGCACCTAGAGGTGTGGCATGTGGATTGCATCGTTTTCAGCAAGCGTTGCGTTGCCATATGTACCTGATATTTTACTGATCCGTTGCCCATGTGGACGCGATATTTTTTTTTTTTTAAATCTCGTTGCCGTTGTCGTGTGGATGTAGCCATAGTTTTACGCCAGATGCCCTTCCTGTTGCAACCCTCCCATTTCTGGGCTTGGGAAACAACCATTCACACCTATGGGCAATTTAAAGTAGCCAGTTAACTTAACTGCATGTCTTTGGACTGTGGGGGAAACCAGAGCACCCGGAGGAAACCCACGCAGACACGGGGAGAACATGCAAAGCCCACACAGAAAGGCCCCTGTCGGTCACTGGGCTCAAACCCAGAACCTTCTTGCTGTGAGGCGACAGTGCTAACCACTACACCACAGTGCCACCCTGTAAACAGACAAGAGGCCCTATATAGATGACTTGCAACCACATGATCAAAATGTGCTATGTCATGAACGTCCGCCATGATGGTGGATCTACAAAGCAACTAGGATGGCAGCCGCTGAAAGCGTGTCTCTAAACAGTGCTGAATTTTCTCACTATTACCATGATTTGAATGGTCGAGCAAACATTCGATACAAAGAGAAGATTGATACGTGTTGTTTTGACCCATATCATTTCAAAAAGACAGACTTTTCTGAAGATAAGACGCTTCTATCGGCCATCGAGTCCCCAGATATCACGTTCTATCTGGTTCGGGTGCCGAAGAATCAAGTCTGACCTTGGACGAAACATAGCCCATTTTCTGAGTGGGTGCCCAGTCTGGATTGTTTCTATCATATCATTTTGCTGGCGCTCCTAGAAGCGAAATGGTAATACACATGTTAAAATTATAACAACGACCGAGTGAACCATGACAAGAGAACGCTCATTTTATAGCAAAATTCTAGCAACACGAAATAAAATTCTTCCATGATATTATCGAGAAAGCTTTTGAATCTCACCTGAGATAAAATGATTACTGCAAACACGAGCTGTTTTGGTTTTAGCCTCTGTTAGATCAGCCCTGCCGATGTAGTTCAGCCGTGCTCATCTCCTCTCCTTAGAGGTTCCTCGGCCTCTTTCCGAATCACGGATGGAATTCTAAAAAATCGGAACGTGCCACAGTCACGAGTACTGTTGTGACCATAACCATATACAGCACAAAGATATGGCATAGCTAAACGAACGCTTAAAGCAATGGAAAAACAAAGAGACTTGCACACGTGTGACTATGTTTTGTATGGAAGGTCACTTGACCCTGCATTTGTATATCCACCAACATGGCCAACATCCGGCTTTCTATTTTACTTTGACGTCACTTGCAAGTCAAGGATACCGTCGATCACAAACGGCTGTAAAAACCCCAATTGAGACCCAAATTTCGAATGCGTTGTATACATGTCCAAATCATGCTCCTAAATCCTGAATAATATCAGCATATCTTAAATGGATTAATCAGAAAATGCTGAATTCAGAATATCCAGACAGAATATACTGTTTGTATGACCTGTATCAAATTCATAGTGGAATATTAGTGTGCGTGTAAACGTACCGAATCTCTCCCATCGCTTTTATTTCTTGCTTTTCTTTCCTCCTGCTTACTCATGCGTCATTCTTGTTGCTGCAATAATCGCATTCAAGCATAAAGAATGGTTAGGCCACAAGAGTGTCTGATTAAAAACCTAGCAGTGCAAGAAAGTAGGTTTTTTGGCAGCTAAAACACTTAATCAGTCTTTAATTAGACTTTAGACCCATTAGTCAGTTTGCATTCCTGTTCTTCCAACTCCCTCACCAACAACATTAACCCACTTTATAAATAATTATTATCTCCTCTTTCTGTTTTTAACTTCACCGCTCCCAGATTTTTTCCCGACCTCCCACTCTTCTCTGTCGTTCTTGAAAACAAGCTCTGAAAAATGAATGGCTCTTAAGGCAATATTTGTACGAGCCTCTTTGATTAATTCAATGGTGCTCTATTTACAGAACAAGTGACTGTTGAAGATATTGTAGTTTAAATAAAGGAAGAATAAATGATGTATCGGTAGTGACTGACTGTTTGAATCTCTGTGACTTGGCGACTCCCCAACAAGCTCATGTTTCATGGGGTAGTTACAGTGTGTGATTCATGTGAAGGCTTTCTGAAGCAGCTGCTGTGTTACATGATGGTACCCTTTACAGTTTTCCATCATGATGTTGCGTGTTTAACCTGCAGGCTTAAATCTTATCAGGCAGCAGTTAGGTCCATAAATATTTGGACAGAGGCAACATTTTTCTAATTTTGGTTCTGTACATTACCACAATGAATTGTGAACAAAACAATTCAGATGCAGTTGAAGTTCAGACTTTCAGCTTTAATTCAGTGGGTTGAACAAAATGATTGCATAAAAATGTGAGGGACTAAAGCATTTTTTAAACACAATCCCTTCATTTCAGGGGCTCAAAAGTAATTGGACAAATTAAATAATTGTAAATAAAATGTTCATTTCTAATACTTGGTTGAAAACCCTTTATTGGCAATGACTGCCTGAAGTCTTGAACTCATGGACATCACCAGACGCTGTGTTTCCTCCTTTTTAATGCTCTGCCAGGCCTTTACTGCACCGGTTTTCAGTTGCTGTTTGTTTGTGGGCCTTTCTGTCTGAAGTTTAGTCTTTAACAAGTGAAATGCATGTTCAATTGGGTTGAGCTCAGGTGACTGACTTGGCCATTCAAGAATATTCCACTTCTTTGCTTTTATAAACTCCTGGGTTGCTTTGGCTTTATGTTTTGGGTCATTGTCCATCTGTATTATGAAACGCCGACCAATCAGTCTGGCTGGATTTGAGCACACAGTATGTCTCTGAATACCTCAGAATTCATCCGGCAGCTTCTGTCCTGTGTCACATCATCAATAAACACTAGTGACCCAGTGCCACTGGCAGCCATGCATGCCCAAGCCATCACACTGCCTCCGCCGTGTTTTACAGATGATGTGGTATGCTTTGGATCATGAGCTGTACCATGCCTTCACCATACTTTTTTCTTTCCATCATTCTGGTAGAGGTTGATCTTGGTTTCATCTGTCCAAAGAATGTTCTTCCAGAACTGTGCTGGCTTTTTTAGATGTTTTATAGCAAAGTCCAATCTAGCCTTTTTATTCTTGAGGCTTATGAATGGCACCGTGCACTGAACCCTCTGTATTTACTTTCATGCAGTCTTCTCTTTATGGTAGATTTGGATATTGATGCGCCTACCTCCTGGAGAGTGTTGTTCACTTGGTTGGCTGTTGTGAAGGGGTTTCTCTTCACTATGGAAATTATTCTGCGATCATCCACTACTGTTGTCTTCTGTGAATGTCCAGGTCTTTTTGCATTGATGAGTTCACCAGTGCTTGCTTTCCTTCTCAGGATGTACCAAACTGTAGATTTTGCCACTCCTAATATTGTAGCAATTTCTCGGATGGTTTTTTCTGTTTTCGCAGCTTAAGGATGGCTTGTTTCACCTGCATGGAGAGCTCCTTTGACCGCATGTTTTCTTCACAGCAAAATCTTCCAAATGCAAATGCAAATCAACTCCAGGCCTTTTATCTGCTTAATTGAGAATGACATAACGAAGGAATTGCCCACACCTGCCCATGAAATAGCCTTTGAGTCAATTGTCCAATTACTTTTGGTCCCTTTAAAAACAGGGTGGCACATGTGAAGGAGCTGAAACTCCTTAGCCTAGCAAACTAGACCCACCCGCCTAGCAGCCAAAAATATTTTTGCCTACGAGTGGGTCTAGCCTCGGACCATATCAACAACACACCCTGGGCATCAAATCGTGCCCGCCAATCACAACGCAAGGTTTTTGTTTGGATTCTTTGGGCGGGCTTTTGCAGGAGTGACGACAAGGTTGCGCGACGCTGGAGAAAGCACAACAGGAAAGATGGCTACGGTTATTGAACAGCGCTCGTTTGACTCTGCTTTGGAATCAGTTTTAGAAGAATTAGACTTGGAGTTTTCGTTGAAACATGAACTGGAAGAGGCTCTCCGCTCATTCCTTTTCAAGAAGGACGTTTTCGCTGTTTTGCCGACCGGCTATGGCAAAAGTCTGATCTACCAGCTGGCTCTGCTGGGAGCCAAAAGGATTGCGCTGATTGGTCAGAGCGTTGGCCTATACGCACAGAGACAGTTTGAAAGACAACGGGTTGTTCCTACCCACACCCTTTGGAAATGTCTACGACCGAGACCAGACTAAATATTCACATTTAGTCTGGCTTGCCAGGCTAGAAACTCCTAAACCCTTCATCCAATTTTAATGTGGATACTGTCAAATGAAAGCTGAAAGTCTGGACTTTATGTCCATGTCCATTATATAACTATAACTTGAATATGTTTCAGTAAGGGGCGGCACGGTGGTGTAGTGGTTAGCGCTGTCGCCTCACAGCAAGAAGGTCCTGGGTTCGAGCCCCGGGGCCGGCGAGGGCCTTTCTGTGTGGAGTTTGCATGTTCTCCCCGTGTCCGCGTGGGTTTCCTCCGGGTGCTCCGGTTTCCCCCACAGTCCAAAGACATGCAGGTTAGGTTAACTGGTGACTCTAAATTGACTGTAGGTGTGAATGTGAGTGTGAATGGTTGTCTGTGTCTATGTGTCAGCCCTGTGATGACCTGGCGACTTGTCCAGGGTGTACCCCGCCTTTCGCCCGTAGTCAGCTGGGATAGGCTCCAGCTTGCCTGCGACCCTGTAGAAGGATAAAGCGGCTAGAGATAATGAGATGAGATGAGATGTTTCAGTAAACAGGTAAAAAAAACAAAATTTGTGTCAGTGTCCAAATATATATGGACCTAACTGTATGTAATAGAAGAGTGACGATACATCGTGATAACCTGAAATTATGATAAGTGCACAGGATTGTTTGGTTATTAAGAAAATAAACAATATGAATGAGATAATAATAAAAAAAATACACTGACAAACCTGAAATAATAATTCACAGTCAGTGATGTTAAGCCTGCAGGCATGTGTCATACAGCAGCTCAGATATAAATATTTACTTTGGGCATGAAAGAAGTCTGACGACATTGTGACTGGCGGGAGCTGGGAGCCAATCAGAGCAGAGAGACAGAGAAAGTGCTCCAGAATAAACAAACTGGAGTGAAAGTGTGAAACACACACACACACACACAATAAAATTAAAACCATTGACAGGAAGTGAATAACATTGATTATCTCATTACTATGGCACCTGTCAAGGGGTGGGATATATTAGGGAGCAAGAGAACAGTTAGTTCTCGAAGTTGATGTGTTGGAAGCAGGAAAAATGGGCAAGCGTAAGGATCTGAGTGACTTTGACAAGGGCCAAGTTGTGATGGCTAGATGACTGGGTCTGAACATCTCCAAAATGGCACATCTTGTGGGGTGTTCCCGGTATGCAGTGGTTAGTACCGAGCAAAAGTGGTCCAAGGAAGGACAACCGGTAAACCAGAGACAAGGTAATGGCTGTCCAAGGTTCACTGATTCAAATGGGGCACGAAGGCTAGCCCATATGGTCCGATCTCACAGAAGAGCTACTAAGTATATATATTTATTCTATCCACATTCACTGGATATGAGCAATCGCGTGCTCTGATTGGCTTCTCTACTACTAGGCTATCAGCTCATATACCATGAGTAGAGAAAAACAAAATGGCAGAGTGTGTTGCTGAACCAACCAAGGACAAAATAAAAACTCTACTCGAAAACTAAACCCCCAAAAATGCAAAAAGCTACAAAATATGGAATGAAAAGTATTTGATGGTAAGAACGTATATATTTTATCAAATTTGCAAAAAATAAAAATGCTCCGTTTCTCAAAATCCAGTGAATGTGGATAAAATAAAACAATTATTCCACTTAATTTCATCGTACTTGGCTTATAGACGACTCGGTGCTACAACATGCCTCGTCGGCTATCAGCTCATGTGGAATTTACATCGTTACCCAGTTGTAAAACCAGAATATGATAGCTAGTGAAAAATGTTTGTGTTTTTATGTATTTTTGGAGCTATAACAGTGATTTATACAGTGCCTTGCAAAAGTATTCATCCCCCTTGGTGTTTGTCCTGTTTTGTCGCATTACAAGCTGGAATTAAAATGGATTTTTGGGGGGTTAGCACCATTTGATTTACACAACATGCCTACCACTTTAAAGGTGCAAATTGCTTTTTTATTGTGACAAACAATAATTAAGATGAAAAAACAGAAATATGGAATGTGCAAGTCAATACTTTGTAGAGCCACCTTTCGCTACAATTACAGCTGCAAGTCTCTTGGGGTATGTCTCTATTAGCTTAGCACATCTAGCCACTGGGATTTTTGCCCGTTCCTAAAGGCAAAACTGCTTCAACTCCTTCAAGTTAGATGGGTTGCGTTGGTGGACAGCAATCTTCAAGTTATGCCACAGATTCTCAATTGGATTGAGGTCTGGGCTTTGACAAGACCATTCCAAAACACTTAAATGTTTCTCTTTAAACCACTCCAGTGTAGCTTTAGCAGTATGTTTAGGGTCATTGTCCTGCTGGAACATGAACCTTCGTCCCAGTTTCAAACCTCTGGCCGACTCCAACAGGTTTTCCTCCAGAATTGCCCTGTATTTAGTGCCATCCATCTTTCCTTCAGTCCTGACCAGCTTTCCTGTCCCTGCAGATGAAAAACATCCCCACAGCATGACCTGCCACCACCATGCTTCATTGGGATGGTGTTCTCAGAGTGTTGGGTTTATGGCACACATGGCATTTCCCATGATGGCCAAAAAGATCTTGGCCAAAGAGAATCTTCTTCCTTGTGTTTGGGGAGTCTGCCACATGCTGTTGGCCAAACTCCAAATGTGTTTTTTTAAGCAATTGCTTTTTTTCTGGCCACTCTTCCATAAAGCCCCACTCTGTGGAGTGTACGGCTTAAAGTGGTCCTATGGACAGATACTCCCATCTCCGCTGTGGATTTTTGCAGCTCCTGCAGTTTTATCTTTGGTGTCTTTGTTGCATCCTTGATTAATGCCCTCCTTGCCTGGTTTGTGAGTTTTGGTGGGCGGCCTTCTCTTGTCAGGTTTGTAGTAGTGCCATATGCTTTCCATTTTGCTATAATGGATTTAATGGTGCTCCGTGGGATATTCAAAGTTTAGGATATTTTTTATAACCCAACCCTGAGCTATACTTCTCCACAACTTTGTCTCTGACCTGTTTGGAGTGCTTGTTGGTTTTCATGTTGCTTGCTTAGTCATGTAGCAGAGTCAGGGTCCTTCCAGAACAGGTTGATTTATACAGACATCATGAGACAGATCATGTGACACTTTGATTGCACACAGGTGGATCTTAATCAACTAATTATGTGACTTATGAAGTGAATTGGTTGGAGCAGCTCTTATTTAGGGGTTTCATATGAAAAGGGGTGAATACCTATGCACACTTCAGATTTCTGTTTTTTCATCTTAAATATTGTTTGTGTCACAATAAAACAACAGTGTGCACCTTTAAAGTTGTAGGCATGTTGTGTAAATCAAATGGTGCTAACCCTCCAAAAATCCATTTTAATTCCAGCTTGTAATGCGACAAAACAGGACAAACACCAAGGGGGATGAATACTTTTGCAAGGCACTGTATCGGGCTACAGTGTCTGGAGAACACAACTGAGCTCATGCATAACATTTTTACAGGCTGTAAAATGAAATTCACAGATTAGATAATAAAACTCAACACAGAACTCAGACTAGATACTAAACATACACACCTCGGAATCGACCAGACATCATTGTTTTGTTCTCTACACTGTATTTTAGCTAGCTAGCTAGAGT
Organism: Neoarius graeffei; assembly: GCF_027579695.1. Classification (NCBI taxonomy): domain Eukaryota; kingdom Metazoa; phylum Chordata; class Actinopteri; order Siluriformes; family Ariidae; genus Neoarius; species Neoarius graeffei. Next base: position 33,202,498 of record NC_083582.1, on the reverse strand, counting down.
TTCTGGGCTAGTTTGCATCAGTAGACGCGCAGAGCCATCTTGGTTAATACATCAACAAGTAGGATAAGTTAGTCAACTAAATACTAATGGCTTGTTTTGTTAATCAGTTTTGAATGACTTCATGAGGACTTAGGCCCTGTCCACACGGCAACGGATTCAGGTGAATCCGATAAAATTGTTTATCGTTTCGGCCTGGCGTTCACACGGCACCGGCGTTTTGGGTGCCCCAAAACGAAATCTTTTGAGAATGGGTTCCAGAGTGGAAAGATCTGGCAACGGCGCCATTGCGAAGTTGTCTGGATGAGTAGAACGGATTTGTTTACGATGACGTCACAACCACATATGCTTCACGCCGGGTAGAAGTGTAACGAACTCGATGCGAGTTGTCAACAAATCCTATAACTTGGTTCATGAAACGCGCTTTCAAAATATTTTCACTGTGAATATTTATTGTATAATGGTGCAAAGTGAGAGAGAGAGAGAGAGAGAGAGAGAGAGTTAGGGCAGAGTCAATCCCGCCAGCAAAAATAGGGAAAAAAAGGAGCGATCTCACCTCTTCAGATGTTGGTTTAAGTCCTACAATACATTCCTCAAAAAGGGCGTAGAAGAACAAATTAATCCATCAACGTGTAGCATTCAATTTATTCCGGACCATTAAAGACGCCGCCTTCCGCGTAGAATCATACGTCATCCTCGCCGCCATATTGGATGGGTCAAAGCGGAGAATAAAGATGCCTCATTCATGTGCTGCGTTTAACTATACCAACAGGTTTACCGTCCAAACGAGATCACATGGGATTACCTTTCACAGGTGAGACTGGAAAAATACTTTTCATTGTATTTGGTCATTATAATGTAATTTTACGAACAGATTTTTCTGACTTTGTGGCTAATATGAAGTCTCGCGCATAATAGTTTATGCGCATGCGTCCTTACTTCTTCTATTGTTCTGGTGTCTCCGAAGGGACCGTCTTACAGTGCCCCTAGAGGTGTGGCATGTGTATTGCATCGTTTTCAGCAAGCGTTGCGTTGCCATATGGACCTGATATTTTACTGATCCGTTGCCCATGTGGACGCGATATTTTTTTAAATAACATCTCGTTGCCGTTGTCGTGTGGATGTAGCCTTAGTCATCAAGTGTACGCATGTTATATTTCTTTGCTCCCATGAAGTCTCTCGGTGTCATTTGTGTACCGTTAATGGACTGTTCTCATTTTCAGCCATCAGCACTTATGGTCTTTTCAGAACAAATTGGGCTATTCATTCACTCTGGTCTAATGAATAAGTAATTCAGAGTCATGCTTTTATCTGGTCATCGTGAATCACTAGCTGCTCGCTCGCCTTCCAGTCTTATCACTATGAATCAAGCTATGAATCTTATGCTGTAAACAGACTGCATGATAATGTGTTCTCCATCTCAGATGATATGATGAAGATCCTGTAACAAGAGACCTCTGATTAACGAAAATGACTGTTCTGCTTACGTTATCAATCAGCGCAGTCCAGCCTCATGCAGAAAACTGGGTCACTCAAACAAACATTCTTCAAAGTGAGATTGCAATGATAATTTTTTTTAATGATTTTTTTTGTCCTGCGACGACCTGGCGACTTGTCCAGGGTGTACCCCGCCTCTCGTCCAGCTTGCCTGCGACCCTGTAGAACAGGATAAGTGGCTACAGATAATGGATGGATGGATGGATGGATGGATGATTTTTTTTGTCTGTGACAGCAAAATCAGGCTGAAATTCATTCACTGTAAACCTGGCATTAATGAGATACAGTGCCCTCTACAATTATTGGCACCCCTTGTAAAGATTAGTAAGAAGGGTTAGAAAAAAAACCCAAAAACCTTTTGGTGAAGTCGCTTCATCTCACACAGAAAAAATGAGAAAAATCCAACCTTGAATTGAAAAAAAAAAATTCAGAGAAAAACAATTCCCTCATCAAGGAATAATTATTTTCAACAATGTGCCACTATTATTGGTACCCCTGCATTTAATCCTTTCTACACCCTCCCTTTGGCAGTAAAGTAACACTGAGTCTCCTCCTATAAAATTTTATAAGGTTGGAGATACAGAACAGGACATCTGAGACCGTTCCTCTTTCCTCACCAAAAGGTGGATTTTTTTTAACAAGGGGTGCCAATAATTGTGGAGGGCACTGTATATCTTCCATCCATCCATCCATTATCTGTCATCACTTATCCTGTGCAGGGTTGCGAGCAAGCTGGAGCCTATCCCAGCTGACTACGGGCAAAAGGCGGGAGACAGTGGTGCTTGAAAGTTTGTGAACCCTTTAGAATTTTCTCTATTTCTGCATAAATATGAACTAAAACATCATCAGATTTTCACACAAGTCCTAAAAGTAGATAAAGAGAACCCAGTTAAACAAATGAAACAAAAAATATTATACTTGGTCATTTATTTATTGAGGAAAATGATCTAATACTACATATCTGTGAGTGGCAAAAGTATGTGAACCTTTGCTTTCAGTATCTGGTGTGACCCCCTTGTGCAGCAATAACTTCAACTAAACGTTTCCGGTAACTGTTGATCAGTCCTACACACCAGCTTGGAGGAATTTTAACCCATTCCTCCGTACAGAACAGCTTCAACTCCGGGATGTTGGTGGGTTTCCTCACATGAACTGCTCGCTTCAGGTCCTTCCACAACATTTCGATTGGATTAAAGTCAGGACTTTGACTTGGCCATTCCAAAACATTAACTTTATTCTTCTTTAACCATTCTTTGGTAGAATGACTTGTGTGCTGAGGGTCATTATCTTGCTGCATGACCCACCTTCTCTTGAGATTCAGTTCATGGACAGATGTCCTGACATTTTTCTTTAGAATTCGCTGATATAATTCAGAGTTCATTGTTCCATCAATGATGGCAAGCCGTCCTGGCCCAGATGCAGCAAAACAGGTCCAGACCATGATACTACCACCACCATGTTTCACAGAGGGGATAAGGTTCTTATGCTGCAATGCAGTGTTTTCCTTTCTCCAAACGTAACTCTGCTCATTTAAACCAAAAAGTTCTATTTTGGTCTCATCTGTCCACAAAACATTTTTCCAATAGCCTTCTGGCTTGTCCACGTGATCTTTACTGCAGACGAGCAGCAATGTTGTTTTTGGAGAGCAGTGGATTTCTCCTTGCAACCCTGTTATGCACACCATTGTTGTTCAGTGTTCTCCTGATGGTGGACTCATGAATTTTAACATTAGCGAATGTGAGAGAGGCCTTCAGTTGCTTAGAAGTTACCCTGGGGTCCTTTGTGATCTTGCCGACTATTACACGCCTTGCTCTTGAAGTGATCTTTGTTGGTCGACCACTCCTGGGAAGGGTAACAATGGTATGGAATTTCCTCCATTTGTACACAATCTGTCTGACTGTGGATTGGTGGAGTCCAAATTCTTTAGAGATGGTTTTGTAAGCTTTTCCAGCCTGATGAGCATCAACAACGCTTTTTCTGTGATCCTCAGAAATCTCCTTTGTTCGTGCCATGATACACTTCCACAAACGTGTGTTGTGAAGATCAGACTTTGATAGATCCCTGTTCTTTAAATAAAACAGGGTGCCCACTCACAACTGATTGTCATCCCATTGATTGAAAACACCTGATTCTAATTTCACCTTCAAATTTACTGCTAATCCTAGAGGTTCACATACTTTTGCCACTCATAGATATGTAATATTGGATCATTTTCCTCAATAAATAAATGACCAAGTATAATATTTTTGTCTCATTTGTTTAACTGGGTTCTCTTTATCTACTTTTAGGACTTGCGTGAAAATCTGATGATGTTTTAGGTAATATTTTTGCAGAACTATAGAAAATTCTAAAGGGTTCACAAACTTTCAAGCACCACTGTACACCCTGGACAAGTCACAGGTCATCACAGGGTCAACACATAGACACAAACAATAATTCACACTCACATTCACACCTACGGTCAATTTAGAGTCACCAGTTAACCTAACCTGCATGCCTTTGGACTGTGGGGGAAACCGGAGCACCCGGAGGAAACCCACACGGACACGGGGAGAACATGCAAACTCCGCACAGAAAGGTCCCCGTCGGCCACTGGGCTCGAATCCAGAACCTTCTTGCTTTGAGGCGACGGCGATAACCATTACACCACCCTACTGTATATCTTGTCCGTTCCTATCTATTACTTTTCCATTCATCAGATCACTTCACCCATTGCTAAGTTAAGATAAAATCCAATGTGCCTCTCAGGATAATAGTGTAATCTGTCACTTCCAGATTAAATGCTTTGATGAGGCTACATTGACCAAGAATTTTTGGCTTCTGTCAGAAAACACAAGCTAGCGATGCATGACAGTGTCATAGGCACGTATGCAGATAGAGATTGATTTCAGGCTAAATGGATGTCTGGGTGGTGAACTGAGGCTTGTCTTTATAGATTTTGTAATACATTCCTGAATTTGAAATTATAAGATGCAAAGTCTTTGTGAGGCAGCACGGTGGTGTAGTCGTTAGCACTGTCGCCTCACAGCAAGAAGGTTCTGAGTTCGAGCCCAGTGGCTGACAGGGGCCTTTCTGTGTGGAGTTTGCATGTTCTCCCCATGTCTGTATGGTTTTCCTCCGGGTGCTCCCAACAGTCCAAAGACACACAGGTTAGGCTAATTGGTGGCTCTAAATTGACCGTAGGTGTGAATGTGAATGATTGTTTGTCTCTGTGTCAGCTCTGCGATGACCTGGCGACTTGTCCAGGGTGTACCCCAACTCTCGCCCATAGTCAGCTGGGATAGGCTCCAGCTTGCCTGCGACCCTGCACAGCTCTCTCACATTGGCTAATGTTAATAATATTCATGAGTCCACCATCAGGAGAACACTGAACAACAAATGGTGTGCATGGCAGGGTTGCAAGGAAAAAGCCACTGCTCTCCAAAAAGAACATTGCTGCTCGTCTGCAGTTTGCTAAAGATCACGTGGACAAGCCAGAAGGGTATTGGAAAAATGCTTTGTGGACAGATGAGACCAAAATAGAACTTTTTGGTTTAAATGAGAAGCGTTATGTTTGGAGAAAGGAAAACACTGCATTCCAGCATAATAACCTTATCCCATCTGTGAAACATGGTGGTGGTAGTATCATGGTTTGGGCCTGTTTTGCTGCATCTGGGCCAGGACGGCTTGCCATCATTGATGGAACAATGAATTCTGAATTATACCAGCAAATTCTAAAGGAAAATGTCAGGACATCTATCCATGAACTGAGTCTCAAGAGAAGGTGGGTCATGCCGCAAGACAACGACCCTAAGCACACAAGTTGTTCTACCAAAGAATGGTTAAAGAAGAATAAAGTTAATGTTTTGGAATGGCCAAGTCAAAGTCCTGACCTTAATCCAATCAAAATGTTGTGGAAGGACCTGAAGCGAGCAGTTCATGTGAGGAAACCCACCAACATCCCAGAGTTGAAGCTGTTCTGTACGGAAGAATGGGCTAAAATTCCTCCAAGCCGGTGTGCAGGACTGATCAACAGTTACCGCAAACGTTTAGTTGCAGTTATTGCTGCACAAGGGGGTCACACCAGATACTGAAAGCAAAGGTTCACATACTTTTGCAATTATAATATTTTTGTCTCATTTGTTTAACTGGGTTCCCTTTATCTACTTTTAGGACTCGTGTGAAAATCTGATGATGTTTTAGGTCATATTTATGCAGAAATATAGAAAAGGGTTCACAAACTTTCATGCACCACTGTATATGCTACACAATGAGGCATACTTATTTAAAACCTGATAAATTTGGTAAAATACTTGTAGAACTAGCAAAACTACGATGTAAACAGAGAATATAAACAGATGAGTCGCTCCAAGCGACCGCTACATGACGTCATCGCATACGTCACTACTACAGGAAGCGCATCTGGCATTTTAAAGAAAATTCATTTTTCTCGAACACTATTTGGTCTCTGAAAATGAAAGTTTGATTTTTGAAATCTGCAACTACTTTTACTTCAAATAAGTTTGAGAATAAATCCGCTGGAGGATCGCTTTAATAAAAAACAAAGGCCCGTGTCTGTTCATTGAGCTGTAGTAGTCTTTCACTCACAAATGCCTCTTTTTCACCAAATCAGTTCCAGGGCTGGTTCGGGGCCAGTGCTGGTGCTGGTTCACAACTCATTCAACTCGCGAGCCAGCTGAGAACCAGTTTGCTTTTCCATAGCTCACGGTGCTAAGGGAAGACACGTCATTACGTCGCTGTATACGTCAGTTACGTCGCTACGTTTGCATAAACCTTGGCGCGAATATCGAAGCAAAACCAACGCGGAAGAAGCAGCAGCAGCAACAACAACAATAATAATAATAAATGACTTCGCGTTTGTACAGCTGCTGCTTCTCGTCGCTTAAAAATGGCGATCTTTCACCGTCTTGTTATTGTTGTTGGTCTTAACAACTCCGCCCCTCCGCTGACGTAAGCGGTTCTTTCCTCTGGCCCAGCAGAGAGTTGGTGCTAGCCTGGAACTGGTTTTTCTGGCCCCAGAGCCAGTTCTTTGTCAGTGAAAACAGAAAACCCGGTTCCAAACTAAGCACTGGCCCCGAACCAGCCCTGGAACTGCTTTGGTGGAAAAGGGGCAATAGTGGCCCTGACTGCATCACCTCATACGAGTGTCTCTTTTTAGTATGTTTTTCTCAACTGTGTTATGAGTTAGTGCTTTGATTATAGAATAAATGTTCGTACTTGATTTTTTTTTCCATCTAATCCTGTACAATTGTCAGATGAAAGAATGTCTGGTAACGTAATTAAATTCACAGTTGGGGTTTGAAGGATGTTTTACGGATCAACCCAAGCTGAGCTCTAAGACATTTTGTCCATGAAGACATGCCTGCCAGGATTATTACCATGTCCTCACTTTCCTGCTCATCTCTGGCAGATTAGCCCATGACTCGCCATGTCGGATACATCTGGCATTCTTTCGCTATCTTATTTTTCACTGGCAAAGCCAGCATGATGCAGTGGAGCTGTCTTTCAGCATGTACTGAAGGATATGAATGAGATGACCCCAGAGTGTCCTTTCCTCATGAACAATAATGTTTTGTCAACATGGCCTCGCATAAAATGGTGTAACTCAGCACCAGGATCATATCGCAGAAAACAGATTAGACGGTAGTAAATATTTGAATAGTTTGTAACTTCAGGGTATCAATGTACTTTTGTGCTTGCAAAGGGCATCCGGTGTTATATGAATATGAAGAACTTTTCCATTTTTCTCTGGAATAACCTGTATTGGGTATTTGTAAATCCATTGCCTCTGCCACACTGCATAAGGTCATGTAATCCAAGGCTTGTACCTGAATAGCCCCCAAGCATAACTACATCATCACTTGTTTACTGCAATGCATTATGGAGGATAGCCGGGGTCGGTAGTTGAGTGATATAGCGGATGTCAGATTAATCTTACGTGAGAGCGATGTGATGTGAGAGGAGCAATTTTGTCGTGCTCTGTCGTAGAAGACAATTAAATTGGTGATTTAAAGAGGTGGAGAACATGTCAAGGGTTTACAGCAGGAAAATCGAAATCCAACTCAAGCTTGGTGAGAAGGTAAGAAGGTTTTTTTTTTTTTTACACCTCCGGACTACAAGCCCCGGTTCACAAAGCAGTTTTAGACTTCAAGGAGATATGCATAACCTTTATTTTAAAATAAATTTCTGAGTGGATAGTATCTCCATCCTTGACTCTTGTATGCTGCATAAATGGGAATAAAAAAAATATTTATTTGAGAGTTAAAATCGACCGCAAAGTTGGGATTCAAGCTGCCCCGCTGAGCCAGCCAGCCCTGAGTGGGTGACATCACAGCGGTAACCGGTTTTAAGGCCGAGGACTTTGACAGCTATAGACCAAAGTCATATAAATAAAAATTTATGGTGAAAGTAAGAAATACCGTTACCGACTTGCTCAACTAAGACTGATTTGACTTCATTGATTGTGGGATGACTCTCATTAAAGAGCAATTCCAGCGTTATGGACGTGACACTTGAACTCAAAATGGCAACAAATGACCCAGTGCATGTTTTATTGTCTCCCAGTATTTAAACAGGTGTTGCATATTTTAAGGCTGTACCATACTGGAGAAGTGATAGAACAAGAACAATTCCCATAGTACATCTAGGGCATGCCAGAAAACGGCAATAAAAGATGCGTTATGGATGTGACAGAAAAAGTATCACTTTTCTTGGGTGACTGTACATTTTTATCAAACTCTGTGAAATTGTAAACCTAATGTCGAAATGGAGATATCCATTTGATAGAGGGGTCCAAGGTGAATATTAAAAAATCTTTGTTTAAAATATTTTGTATTTCATGCAGAGTTTCAGAAGGAAAAGTCAGCGTTATGGATGTGACGAAATTCCGTTATGGATGTGACGCGTCTGAAATAGACATGGCATATGTTTAGAAAATCAGCAATTTAACCACCATAACCCTTTGAAAAACTCTCTAAATATCAGCTAAAACTATCAAAGTTCTTAAATAATATTTAGGATGGCTATTGTTTTGCTGTTTTGTGGATTTTAGCATACATTTCTGTGGCTTGTGGCAATAATATAGAATTGTACATGATCAAAGTTGATTTTAGCTTGGGGTTTACATTATAAGAAAGAAAGACTGACAGTGACATATTAGGTTGGTTACAAATTGGTTCAACTTATTCACATCTGTAAAATACAGGCCTAGGTGATATCTCTGGGAGTGGTTTTGATGTATTACATGTTGCTTTATTTTTGCATGGTGAGGTTGACATTTACATGGAATTGCCCTAAAACAGGATAGGCGCTGTATGTTGCATAAGTTACATGCAGGCTTTCGTCTAAACCGGGGAACAGGGGCGCTGCGCCCTCTTACTCTCGGCGTGCGCCCTCTTACCGAAATGCCGATTGAACCCCAAGTCACACTTAGGCCATGCACTTATATGCTAATGCACAACATGCAATCTCTCAAAACGATCGTTTCTCCATGAAAACATCCCAGCAACACCACGTGACAATGTGTCTGATCATCAAATACGTTATAATTACTCCAAAAATATTCCAATCATAGCAGATACACCGCCAGACGGTGCAAAAACGATCCGAATTGGCGTTTTCCAGACTGAGGCGCCATGTTTGTTTACTTGTCGCGGCTGCTCTCGCGAGATCTGACATGGGTTACATACAAGGTCAGCTGACTTGTAGAGCGAGATTTCTCGAGACTGAATGACCTTTCACCCACCGGCGCGGGAGCTTTTGACAGAAGTAGTTCGCGAGTTGTTTTTGTTGACACTTGGGCATTTAAAGATGTCATCCCGCGGCACGAAGCGGAAGAAAGCCGAAGACTTTCCGGGGCAGAAGATGATTACTTCTTTCTTTTCAATGTTGACAGACAATTTGTTACAATTTCCCTCTCAGGCAGCCTCAGAATGTCCCATTGGAGCCTCAATTTTTCAAAGGCTTCGCACGGCGGAGAGGGGGGGACAACTGGCACCATCCCCCCCCCGCTTCGCTCCCTCGCCATGGTGAGCGCCCTCATACTAAATTTTTCTAGAAAAAACCCTGACATGTACATGCATGCATTTTCACTGATAAAATGTAAAAGGGGGCGGCACGGTGGTGTAGTGGTTAGCGCTGTCGCCTCACAGCAAGAAGGTCCGGGTTCGAGCCCCGTGGCCGGCGAGGGCCTTTCTGTGCGGAGTTTGCATGTTCTCCCTGTGTCCGCGTGGGTTTCCTCCGGGTGCTCCGGTTTCCCCCACAGTCCAAAGACATGCAGGTTAGGTTAACTGGTGACTCTAAATTGACCGTAGGTGTGAATGTGAGTGTGAATGGTTGTCTGTGTCTATGTGTCAGCCCTGTGATGACCTGGAGACTTGTCCAGGGTGTACCCCGCCTTTCGCCCATAGTCAGCTGGGATAGGTTCCAGCTTGCCTGCGACCCTGTAGAACAGGATAAAGCGGCTAGAGATAATGAGATGAAATGTAAAAGGCTAATTAAATAATCAGATGAACTGAGACAATCACATTCTGAAGCAAATTAAATAATCTTATGCCAGTAACTTAAACACAATACAAGTTACATTATTACTCTAAATGCAGGTAAACAACAAGTGTTGTTTTTGTTGTTTTTTTTAATCCAAATGAGAGTCGGAGCTTACCTGTCTGTGTTCTCACTTCTTGAAGGCCGACCTTGTGGCTGATTGTTTTGAAGCGATCTGACTTTCAGTTGTTCTTTCAGTTCTCCATTCATTCGCTTCTTCGACGTAAGGGTAAGATATTGCTGCTGAGGCAAGCATATCCAGCGGAGAATTCAGACGGCTGTTCCACTCATTCTCCATTTTCTCCACACTGAGTACTCCGCCATTACTGCTCGGCTCAGGTAATTACTAAAACCCAGAACGGAATCGGACGTCACCGGTTTTAGTAACAACCGCGGGGAGGTCACTGCCCGAGCGATAATATGTCGCATTCCGTCCTGGGTTTTAGCAACAACCCTCGGCTCACACTCCAGGAGAATTGTTGCAACTGAACTTACTTTCCATTTTCTTATAGTTTTCTTTTCCTTTAATTGTTGGTACTGCACTCTCCTTCAAGACGGGCTTATAGCAAATGCTCCTCAACAGATTAGAGGTCTCGTACGAGTCTTCAGTAAAATGTGCAGAGCAGAGGAGAGACCACTTCATAGGCGCCCAAAGTGCCCGTGAACTTCTCACAAAACGCGTCCAAATCTTTGTAGTTTGAACATTCTTGGGCCATGAATGCAACATAAATCCACCTTCTGTCGTGTTGCTGCACCCGCCAGCAACACATCTGCGTGGCATGGCGATAAATTAGCTCAAAATGGAGGATTGGAGTTGCAGTCAGCTCTGTGTTTTAGTATAGCGGAAATGGCGACGAGACTGATAGACTTCCTGCGGTGACGTCACGGATCTCAAGGTCATTCACTCAAACCGCTACCTATATGAATCACTTTAATTGTAAAAATTACTATATTAGATTTATTGTTAACGCTTAAAACTACCTATTCCTGCACCATTCTTGAGGTCTCAAGGCATTTATAAATAAAAAATGAGGCCATGGTTCTGCGTACATATTTTAAGTCTAAATTTATTTATTTTAATCTTCAGTTATTCCTTACCATTTTCTAAGAAGCTTTATTTGAATGAAATCTTCGCCTTGTACTTAATCTTGATCCAGCACATCGAAAGTTATAGATGCAGTTCGGGGAACTATTATGAAAAATCAACTGTTGACTTAAGTCTAAGATTGCTTCGTGATCCCGGGCCCAGATGAACAGCAGCAAAACATTTATAAATGAGTGATTAGTGAAATAAAACTTAATATCAGGAAACATTACAAAATTTAAAAAAAAAACTTTGGAAACCCACTGATCTGCCATGTCATGTTCAGTAAATGTGTTTTCTTCAATAAATGCCACTAGTGAGGTACACTGAGCATTTTACACACCTGAAAGAGAACCCTTCGTGGTTTGGGAGTTTTATCCGTCCGACAGGCTCGTTCAGCTGCCGAGTGCTTCGGTACATTGAGAGGTAAAGGCCGAAGAATGCTTCTTTGTTTTACAGGCTTTCGAATATCGCTAGTTTCAGATGATGAACAGCGTCGATTGTTATAACCTTCTATAACCGAAGGCCGTTCCGCAGACCATGGAAATATTGCTGGGTCACAGTTTAAAGTGCATATCCTGGACCAATTTCTTTTTTTTTATATGAAAGTATGTCCCTTTATACACTCATCCAGAAGGGTAATTTTGCACAAGGCCGTCTACAGCAGAAAAAAATAAAATAACAAAACGCGTCTGGAAAAATCCCAAGGGAGTCTGGAGCCAGATTCATGATGTTACCTGTGGAAGCGCCAGCAGACTGAGAGAGCTTGTATGGGTTCAGTGCACAGCCTGTGTAGACCAAGTTTATCAGCTAGCGATTTTGCATTGAAATATGGAATTGTCACCTGAGCTTCTAAACCCATGGATTCATGTATCAATGCTCATCTATCTATTGTTACATAAATCATATTTTTTTTCTAATTACTATTATGTATTTATATATTTCTTCATTTAGAAGAGTACTGGCTACTGTAGGAGAAAGATTTCATAAGCTACACACATGGAATCAGCTAAGCAGGGTTGTATATACATTTAATGTGTTTGACAGGTCCCAAGATCTCAAGCCCTGACACGCAGATCCCTTGATACATGAGAAGTAAGGGTATTATTATCGCCCAGCGCTTTCGTGTTGTTTACTTTTGTGTGTCGATAAATAACATTATCCGTGTACCACACAAACACAGGAACACCTCATTTAGAGTACAGTCTCTCTTATTTCTTACCCTGGCAACAGTTGACTTGTGAATCGACGATTTTCTTGGTCTTTTTCTCGGCTCTGCTTGGTCCTCGGCTTCCGGGTGCCTCGCACGAAGCGCTCCCATTTCTCTCTCATTGTCCGGTCTTTTGGAAAACAATGAGTACTAATCCCATCACGATTGGTGTTGTTACACCCTCCTACAATACATCTGTTAACCATTTTAATAATTACGTGATAACGTTGAAGAAATTTGCAGAAAACCACCAGGTCGTTTTCTCATAAACAAACTAGCGCTGATGTAGGATTCAGAGGGAGGCGTCCCACACGCGACGTCACGAAAATCAATGTTTCCCGGGAAATCCAAATGACAAGTTTTTTCAGAGGCGGACCAATTCGCCTCAAATGGCTTGATTTCAACTGAATTTTTCTGGTATTGCACAAAGTAAAAAAATTGCGCAAAATGCAAAATGTGACAGATATTTGACCAAAGTTTAATATAAAATAGGAGAATTACATTGATCTTGCTCCTGAATTTACCCGTGATATGCAGTTTAAGTATGTCTTTTTCCCACCAGAGGAATGTAAGCTACAAACACTTGTCCAGTTCGAAGGTTTTTGTTGCGGATTAAACTTATCCATTTCTTTCTTCTCTTCTTCTTGACTGGCAGCTGATAAAAGCTCAAATTAGGTGTTCTCTTTACTGTGGAGACACAGTAAGGCATACAGTGATTCACTTTAGGCAGCATGGTTAAAACCGCTTAGACAGAACAATGCAGTGTTTAATAAAGGTGAAAGTAAACAATATGGCGGAGCTGACCCTGGGTATCGTCCATAATGCATTGCAGTAAAAAAGTGATGACACAGTTATGGGTTAGGGTCATTGTATGCTGATAATCACGTGTATTTGTAGTCAAGTGTGTCTGGTCAGACTGAGATCTAACAGCTGTATTGCGCGTTAATATGCAACTCAGCTCACATGACAACACAAGTCTGGTTTGTTGTTTCTTGTTTTACAGATAAGACAGTTGCCACAACAGAAATATATTTTTTTTTGTACCCTTTTTAATCTCACTAATATTTCTAAAGATGCCAGGTTCGTCATTCATGGAGCGCACGCATCACGTTATGAGAGAGGATTTGGTTGTCAATGTCGCTTGTAGAGTATAGATGTCCACAAGCACTGGTAACCAGCAGTTTTCTCTGCCTACTCGATCCCAGAAAAAAATAAAAACTTGTCTTTCAATGTTCAAGCCATTTATATCATCTCCGCTGCCCATAATTTGCTTCAAATCCAATTATTTCACCACGAAATTTATCTTTGATTGAGGTCTAATGTGACTGGAAGCGACGCCATATTTGTTGATCGATTTTCGCGCTCTGATTGGATGAGCCGGACCACGTGACCACGCCGTAACGTATGTACAGTGGGGCAAAAAAGTATTTAGTCAGTCACCAACTGTGCAAGTTCTCCCACTTAAAAAGATGAGAGAGGCCTATAATTTTCATCATAGGTACACTTCAACTATGAGAGACAAAATGAGAAAAAAAATCCAGAAAATCACATTGTCTGTCTGATTTTTAAAGAATTTATTTGCAAATTATGGTGGAAAATAAGTATTTCGTCAATAACAGAAGTTCATCTCAATACTTTGTTATATACCCTTTGTTGGCAATGACAGAGGGCAAACGTTTTCTGTAAGTCTTCACAAGGTTTACACACACTGTTGCTGGTATTTTGGCCCATTCCTCCATGCAGATCTCCTCTAGAGCAGTGATGTTTTGGGGCTGTCGCTGGGCAACACGGACTTTCAACTCCCTCCAAAGATTTTCTATGGGGTTGAGATCTGGAGACTGGCTAGGCCACTCCAGGACCTTGAAGTGCTTCTTATGAAGCCACTCCTTCGTTGCCCGGGTGGTGCGTTTGGGATCATTGTCATGCTGAAAGACCCAGCCATGTTTCATCTTCAATGCCCTTACTGATGGAAGGAGGTTTTCACTCAAAATCTCATGATACATGGCCCCATTCATTCCTTCTTTTACACGGATCAGTCGTCCTGGTCCCTTTGCAGAAAAACAGCCCCAAAGCATGATGTTTCCACCCCCATGCTTCACAGTAGGTATGGTGTTCTTTGGATGCAACTCAGCATTCTTTCTCCTCCAAACACGACAAGTTGAGTTTTTACCAAAAAGTTCTATTTTGGTTTCATCTGACCATATGACATTCTCCCAATCCTCTTCTGGATCATCCAAATGCTCTCTAGCAAACTTCAGACGGGCCTGGACATGTACTGGCTTAAGCAGGGGGACACGTCTGACACTGCAGGATTTGAGTCCCTGGCGGCGTAGTGTGTTACTGATGGTAGCCTTTGTTACTTTGGTCCCAGCTCTCTGCAGGTCATTCACTAGGTCCCCCCGTGTGGTTCTGGGATTTTTGCTCACCGTTCTTGTGATCATTTTGACCCCACGAGGTGAAATCTTGCATGGAGCCCCAGATCGAGGGACGTTATCAGCGGTCTTGTATGTCTTCCATTTTCTAATAATTGCTCCCACAGTTGATTTCTTCACACCAAGCTGCTTACCTAATGCATTACAGATTCAGTCTTCCCAGCCTGGTGCAGGTCTACAGTTTTGTTTCTGGTGTCCTTTGACAGCTCTTTGGTCTTGGCCATAGTGGAGTTTGGAGTGTGACTGTTTGAGGTTGTGGACAGGTGTCTTTTATACTGATAACAAGTTCAAACAGGTGCCATTAATACAGGTAATGAGTGGAGGACATAGGAGCCACTTAAAGAAGAAGTTACAGGTCTGTGAGAGCCAGAAATCTTGCTTGTTTGTAGGTGACCAAATACTTATTTTACCGAGGAATTTACCAATTAAAAAATCCTACAATGTGATTTCCTGGATTCTTTCCCCCCATTCTGTCTCTCATAGTTGAGGTATACCTATGATGAAAATTACAGGCCTCTCTCATCTTTTTAAGTGGGAGAACTTGCACAATTGGTGGCTGACTAAATACTTTTTTGCCCCACTGTAGTTATGTTACAGAACCAGGCAGTGTACTACAGAGGGTAACTGAGAAAGCCAAGTACATACACATCTGGAGGGAAATTTCATACATATTTTGCAAGTATTTTACAGGGAAACGGTTAGTAATTTATTAGCTGAAAATGCACCAGAAACCACCAGAAGGCATGTAAATTTCAAAATTTTCTGCAGAGGCATGCCCCCAGACCCCCCTAGCATTAGCGCACCTTTGGCGTACTGCTGTGGCTTCGTTGCCTACTACTTTTTTTAGCCAGCAACTTCAGATTTTCTGGAGAACCCTGGTAGAGACAGATGCATTTACACTTGGTCAGTGTATCATCTGATCATTTAAAGGTAGACGGCCTTTCAGGTTTTTCAAGTGTAGGTCATAAAAAGAATTTTCCCAGACACCAAATTATGTTTGTTTTGTTGAGTGAAAGCTACTGAATTCGAATCACTGACTTCCAATTTTATTCTTTTTTTAATAGAACAATTAATTAATTTAGGGCCATGTGGCCCTAAATTCGCCACTATTTTTTCCTGCTTCACCATGACCCAATTCTAGATACTATGTCATGCATGACCTGATGGGCTTTCCCCATTTGTGCAAGGCATTGTGGGATACAAATTTGAAACAGGAGAGAAAAATGGAGGACTCGAGTGTGCGAATGAAATGTGAAAGCCCAACTACAGTAACGGAAAGCGAGAAGAAAAGACATTATGTTATATATGAAGGAAAGGAAACGCAGGACCAAACTAATAAATATCGGCGCTCAGCGAGCACCTTGGTGTGATCAGCTGTTCGTTTAGCGACAGAATGATGGAACTGTCAGTGCACGCTCAAAGGTAAACCTGTAGATGGCAGTAATGCAACACTGTGGATGCCAGCTGCTGTAAAACCCAAAAGAAGAAGGTCAACCTGCGCATGCACACACGGACTTCCTCTGTCTGCTTAAATAACTTCCCAGCCACAGAATGGCCTGTTGTTTTTGCGAGATATTACAGAAATAAGCATATATCGCAATGACCAAATTTCAGAGGGAACTAAATTTCACCGATTTTATGAAATCGAAAGGCCGTCTAGCTTTAATTATTCTATTCAATCTGGCAAATGAAAAATGAAGGAAAAAAAGTTAATTTCATTTTTTTTGTTTTTCTGTATGCACCAAAAATTGCTCAAAATTGAACTTCTAATAAACAAGGAAACCAAAACAAATTAATAAGTCATTTTTCGTTATTTATTTTCCCATTTCCCACAGTGTCCATGCTTTGAGCATGTGCAATGTATCGTCGCCAGCAGCATCCAGTTAGTTGCTTGCTGTGTTTCCTGTAACGCTATGCTTGCTCCATTAGCGTGTACTTGATCAACAACCAGTTTGCGACTATACATTGTGGGAAATGGGAAAAGAAAGAAAAACAAATTAGACTTATTCCTGTATTTCTTCTTGGTTTCCTTGTTTTAGATTTTCCATTTCAAACTGAAAACAGCAAAAACATGAGTTTTCAATTGTTGGTGCATACAGAAAAAAAAAAAGTTTGTTTTTTGGTTTCCAGATTGAACGGAATAATCGAATGATTGGATGATACACAGACCTTGCTTGTATAATATGATTAAAAAGCATCTCGGACCTCCTGAAGTGGTTTGATCAGATTTAAATCTGTAGGTCACTGGTGAATACAGAATGAGAATGAGGACTCTGGAGAGATGAGCTTAAAGTGCATATTCTGGACCAATTTCATTTTTTTTATATGAAAGAATGTCCCTTTACACACTCATCCAGAAGGGTAATTTTGCACAAGGCCATCTGCCTACAGCAGAAAAAAATAAAATAACAAAACGCGTCTGGAAAAATCCCAAGGGAGTCTGGAGCCAGATTCGTGACGTCACCTGCGGAAGCGCCAGCAGGCTGCGAGAGCTTTGCACGGTTTCAGTGCACAGCCTGTGTAGACCAAGCGCTCCCATTTCTCTCTCATTGTCCGGTCTTTTGGGAAACGATGAGGACTAATCCCATCAAGATTGGTGTTGCTACACCCTCCTACGATACATCTGTTAACCATTTTAATAATTACATGATAACGTTGAAGAAATTTGCAGAAAACCACCAGGTCGTTTTCTCATAAACAAACCAGCGCTGACGTAGGATTCAGAGGGAGGCGTCCCGCACGCGACGTCACGAAAATCAATGTTTCCCGGGAAATCCAAGTGGCAAGTTTTTTCAGAGGCGGACCAATTCGCCTCAAATGGCTTGATTTCAACTGAATTTTTCTGGTATTGCACAAGGTAAAAAAATTGCGCAAAATGTGACAGATATTTGACTAAAGTTTAATATAAAATAGGAGAATTACATTGATCTTGCTCCTTAATTTACCTGTGATATGCACTTTAAGAAACAGAGGCACTTAGTTTTATTTCGAAGTCAGAGTTTTTTAAAGCCTTTTCTGCGTGGGACAATGCAGAATATTAAACTAAAACTGCACTCCCTGATAAACATTAACACAACGCCAAGTTGTTCAAAGCTGGCCGATTTGTGGCCTTGTTTGCAGAGTCGATTTCTCGAAATAAGCTTCTCATTAACTAGTGAAAACACTAGCTCGTTACTTGCTCATTCTCTGCAAATCCTCTTTCCATTCAAAGCCAACATTCAACCACGCCCTTCCTGCCACACTGCTGCAAATGTGTCTTGGATGCATTTACATGTTTATTTTTACATGGATAATTCTGATACGGAAATAATCCTGATATAGAAAACACATGAAATGACCAAATGTACATGGGGCTAAAGATGTCGCCCTGTAGGAGATCTGTTACTAAGGGGATGCCGGTGGATTAGTTAGACAAACACGGAGCTGGCTGTAAATTCAACCATTTATAACTCACAGCGGGGAAGAGTAGGGAGCCAGAGTGACCACGTCTGGCCTTTCTCAACATGCATCCCTGATTTCACACTCTTGTAAAGATTAGGGGATTGGGGCCAAAGAGCTTCAACTGTCAGACTTTCCTTAGGCGCATAGAGAATGTGTACCAAATTCAAGAAGATAGCAAACAGGGTGGACTATGGACCATGTGCCTTTCAATAAGGTCTAGAAGTCTTTCAAGTAATTTTACTTCACCATTTATCAAAATAAAACACAAATTTGTGCTTAAATAATACTTATTCAAGAATGTTTTTGTACAGTAAGCATGACAACTCAGTCTTTAGCTTTTTGGAAAATTCAAATGAAAAATGTTAAAATATATTAATAGCAGCTGTTGAAGTGCATGTAATGCCTTATTGTAATGCTTTAAAATGAATATCATTAGTGACGACCAAAATGAATTAATAAACCAGGGGGAAAATAATATTAATTATTTGTTATTTTATTATCAAGCACAAAACTACTGATAAATCGCAGCGTCTGGATCCCGGAAAAAGGCAGCCTTGCCCCAGGGCTAATCTCACATGACATCACGCATGGAACCCCGGTTATCTGGGACATTTCCGTTCATCTGACTCCGTGCTTGTTTACTCGCTGAAATTGGATATTGTTGATGCAATTTTACAAAAATAATGATGTGAAAGCGCTGCATTGGGTTTTGGATGTTTAAATCCGTATACAACAGGACATTCAGTTCACGAATTTCCAAGAAATTACGCTAATCTAAAGCGACAGTGGGTGAGGTTTGTGCAAATGAAGTGGACAGATTTCGTGTCGCCTACTAATAATAAATCTGATTCATCAAGTGATCAAGTGTTCATCACCACCAGAACGACCTCACGGGAATTACTGGAGCAAAAAAGAAACCAATTGATTTAATAAATGACATTTGGTCTGACATTTGGACAGTTCGCCGATTCCCCTATTATCACCCACTTCATATTTTCTTTCAATAATTACACTGAATAAGTGTACATTTTAAAGATTATATTTCTGTATTTATTGAGGCACATGTAAATATTTTCCCTATATTTTGCAGTGGCCAGCTTAGAATAAAAATCCACAAATCAACCTGTGTTTCCAGTTCTCTCTGGCTGGTGGTGCGCTATCGGTGCTGAGCGGGACTGCCGTGAACTGAGTGAACTGGCATCTGTTTCTCATCTTAGGAGCTCAAGAAGATAACAATTTACTCCAGAATATCCTTGATAATCATCTGCCCTGTCATCCAACATATAAGAATCCTAATCACGATCAGAATTCTCTCTAAAACGTGATTCCATATCGAGACTGGTCTAACCACTGCTGCGCACGGGAACGAAACTGATACCTGAATTGTTACACGTGTGACGTCACGCACCCCTTCGGGATCTTCCGGTTCAGTCTCGGCAGATTCCTTAAAAATCGGCTGATCTTATTGATTTTCCATTAATTTATGGCCTTTTGGGTCAGCTATGGTTCAAAAACCCTTGGTCAATCAACATAATGGTTGTTGCTTTGTACAAGGAAAAAAGTGGAGTTTAGGAACATTAAATCCACTTTAAAATTTGGCTCTTGTCAAAGTCGCTCAGATCCTTACGCTTGTCCGTTTTTCCTGCTTTCAACACATCAACTTCAAGAACTGACCGTTCTCTTACTACCTAATATATCCCATCCCTTGAATGGTACCACTGTAATGAGATAATTAACACTTATTCCACGAAATCGAGTTGTACATGAGCTGATAGCTGACGAGGTACATAGCGCCAAGTAGACTATAAGCCATGTACAACGAGATTTAGTGGGATAACTGTTTTATTCTATCCACATTCACTGGATTTTGAGAAACAGAACATTTTTATTTTTAGCAAATTCGATAAATCTTTATACAAAATGTCCGACAAATAATTTCCACTTATAATGTAAACAAACTGGCGAAATGACAGTAGCAATTTGTGAAAAATGTTATAATAATAATTCTTGAAAAATAAAAAAAAGATACTGTACTTTCGTACGATCAAATACTTTTATTCCATATTTTGTTGCTTTTTTGGGGGGGGTGTTTGTTTTCGAGTAAAGTTTTTATTTCGTCCTCGGTTGGTTCAGCGACACGCTCCGCCATTTTGTTTTTCTCGACTCACAGTATATGAGCTGATATCCTAGTAGTAGAGTAGCCAACCAGAGCGTGCGATTGCTAATATCCAGTGAATGTGGATAGAATAATCAATGTTATTCACTTCACCTGTCACTGGTCATAATGTTATGGCTGATCAGTGTATGTGTGATAACTGATACATTAATAAGGTGTTATAGATACAGTGCTCAGCGTAAATGAGTACACCCCCTTTGAAAAGTAACATTTTAAACAATATCTCAATGAACGCAAACAATTTCCAAAATGTTGAAAAGACAAAGTTTAATATAACATCTGTTTAACTTATAACGGGAAAGTAAGGTTAATAATATAACTTAGATTACACATTTTTCAGTTTTACTCAAATTAGGGTGGTGCAAAAATGAGTACACCCCACAACAAAAACTACTACATCTAGTACTTTGTCTGGCCTCCATGATTTTTAATGACAGCACCAAGTCTTCTAGGCATGGAATGAACAAGTTGGCGACATTTTGCAACATCAATCTTTTTCCATTCTTCAACAATGACCTCTTTTAGTGACTGGATGCTGGATGGAGAGTGATTAAACTTTGTCTTTTCAACATTTTGGAAATTGTTTGTGTTCATTGAGATTTTGTTGAAAATGTTACTTTTCAAAGGGGGTGTACTCATTTACGCTCAGCACTGTACATATAGATATATACAGGGTGTTTCAAAAAATTTGATATTATTTGAGATGTAAATATCCCAGAAACTTCATAGTCTAGACAAATGAAACTGAACAGGCTTAATGTTGAGCAAGATAAGATTTATTCCTCAAAATTTGAACAAGAAATTACAAAGGTATGTGGATTCCATGAACGATTTCACAAATTTTCAATATGCGCACAGCCTGAGACACGGCACTGAACGAGCTGCAACTTGTAGGGTTTCATTCTGAAACATTTCCTCAGGACACGCCAAACTGTTGTTGGAGGAATCTGGGTCTCTTATGGACTTCTTGGGGCTTCGCAAAAGTTTTTCGCAAACCTGCTTTGACCGTCTCTTCTAATGCTGGTGGTCATCCAGATCCTTTTGCCCTGCACAGACGGCTCTTTGAACTTTTTGTGCCGTGTCCAAATCTGCATGCAGTTGGTGCATTTTTAAAGAATTCTCTCATAAATGCACGCTGCACAGTCTTGTTCAACTGTGTTCGAGCGTACTCGAACACACAAAACGCCTTTTCTTTTCCAGTGAATGACATTTCTATACCTAAAAAGATAAAAGCAAAAAACATTAAAACATAAAATTTTGACCTGTTTCCACACATGCTGTTAAAATTTTGAGGTCAATTGAATGAGAATTGGCAAAGTTATTAGATTGTGAAATGATATCAAATTTTTTGAAACACCATGTATATTTGACAAATTTGAATTCTGTCAGAGCACGGCTCTAACAGGAGTTTCATAAATGTTGTAACACAAACGACAAACAGATTTATATTAATGCACTAATTTTATTGTTTCTATAGTAACAACTCAAGGACTTTTAAGGTGGATGGTTCACATCATCTAATACTAAAAATAAGCAGATTACAAAAATATTTTGTTATTTACGAAAGAAAAATCTATAATTATTGATATAGTTTTTTGAAAAGATATGCTGATTTAACAGTCAGTAAGTTTTCTGCCATGGGAAATTCTTAAAGATGGAGGGATTTGTGTTTTCTAGTGACAAATTTTTTATTAACTTAATCTCATTATCTGAGAGAGAGAGAGAGAGAGAGAGAGAGGCAAATTGGCTGTTTATAGCTGCTATAACTTACAGTGCCTTGCAGAAGTATTCATCCCCGTAGTGTTTGTCCTGTTTTGTCGCATTACAAGCTGGAATTAAAATGGATT
This sequence comes from Neoarius graeffei, assembly GCF_027579695.1. Classification (NCBI taxonomy): domain Eukaryota; kingdom Metazoa; phylum Chordata; class Actinopteri; order Siluriformes; family Ariidae; genus Neoarius; species Neoarius graeffei. The sequence continues at coordinate 33,180,273 of NC_083582.1, read as the reverse complement.
TTTGGAGGGTTAGCACCGTTTGATTTACACAACATGCCTACCACTTTAAAGGTGCACATTTTTTTTTTATTGTGACACAAACAGTAATTAAGATGAAAAAACAGAAATCTGGAGTGTGCATAGGTATTCACCCCCGTCAATCTCAATACTTTGTAGAGCCACCTTTCGCTACAATTACAGCTGCAAGTCTCTTGGGGTATGTCTCTATTAGCTTAGCACATCTAGCCACTGGGATTTTTGCCCATTCCTCAAGGCAAAACTGTTCCAACTCCTTCAAGTTAGATGGGTTGCGTTGGTGTACAGCAATCTTCAAGTTATGCCACAGATTCTTAATTGGATGGAGGTCTGGCCTTTGATTAGGCCATTCCAAGACATTTAAACGTTTCCCTTTAAACCACCCCAGTGTAGCTTTAGCAGTATGTTTAGGGTCATTGTCCTGCTGGACCGTGAACCTTCGTCCCAGTCTCAAACCTCTGGCTGACTCCAACAGGTTTTCCACCAGAATTGCCCTGTATTTAGCGCCATTCATCTTTCCTTCAGTCCTGACCAGCTTTTCTGTCCCTGCAGATGAAAAATATCCCCACAGCATGATGCTGCCACCACCACGCTTCACTGTAGGAATGGTGTTCTCAGGGTGTTGGGTTTGTGACACACATGGCATTTCCCATGATGGCCAAAAGGTTCGATTTTAGTCTCATTTGACCAGAGAATCTTCTTCCATGTGTTTGGGGAGTCTGCCACATGCTGTTGGGCAAACTCCAAATGTGTTTTCTTCAGCAATGACTTTTTTCTGGCCACTTTTCCATAAAGCCCCGCTCTGTGGACTGTACAGCTTAAAGTGGTCCTATGGACAGATACTCCCATCTCCACTGTGGATCTTTGCAGCTCCTTCAGTGTTATCTTTGGTGTCTTTGTTGCATCTCTGATTAATGCCCTCCTTGCCCGGTCTGTGAGTTTTGGTGGGCGGCCTTCTCTTGTCAGGTTTGTAGTGGTGCCATCTTCTGTCCATTTTGCTATAATGGATTTAATGGTGCTCCGTGGGATATTCAAAGTTTGGGATATTTTTTATAACCCAACCCTGACCCATACTTCTCCACAAGTTTGTGTGCTGCTTGGTTTTCATGTTGTTTGCCTAGTCGTGTTGCAGGGTCAGGGCCCTTCCAGAACAGGTTGATTTATACAGACATCATGTGACAGATCATGTGATACTTTGACTGCACACAGGTGGATCTTAATCAGCTAATTATGTGACTTATGAAGTGAATTGGTTGGACCAGCTCTTAGTTAGGGGCTTCATATGAAAGGGGGTGAATACCTATGCACACTCCAGATTTCTTTTTTTTTTCATCTTAATTATTGTTTGTGTCACAATAAAAGAACAATTTTCACCTTTAAAATGATTTTGTAAATCAAATGGTGCTAATCCTCCAAAAATCCATTTTAATTCCAGCTTGTAATGCGACAAAACAGGACAAACACCAAGGGGGATGAATACTTTTGCAAGGCACTGTATGTGATAACTCACATGGAGCTAACTTGTCTTGTGGACATTCCTTAATATTAGCTGAAATTAGAAACTGTTAGAAAAAGTGCAACGTGTGCTTCATTCAGTTAAAATTTGTAATCGGTGGAAAATCGTTGTAGTATCATCTCATCTCATTATCTCTAGCCGCTTTATCCTGCCACAGGTTGTCAGTCTCACTGGAGAAGGCGGAATCTTATTAGATTAACAACTTTATGCAGTTGTATAGAACGATAATGCAGTGATATCTCATCTCATTATCTCTAGCCGCTTTATCCTGTTCTACAGGGTCGCAGGCAAGCTGGAGCCTATCCCAGCTGACTACAGGTGAAAGGCGGGGTACACCCTGGACAAGTCGCCAGGTCATCACAGGGCCGACACATAGACACAGACAACCATTCACACTCACATTCACACCTACGGTCAATAAATGCCGCTTTTCCACTACAAACGCGGCTGAGCCGTGCCGTGCTGAGTCGAGCTGAGTCGAGCTGAGTGGGGCTGTTGGAGTTGCATTTCGACTACAACCGCGCTGAACCGTGCTGGCTGGAAGTGGGTGGACACATTGGGTGGAGTTAGCGAAAGTGGGTGGACGTCACGTGATGTCGTTAAGCAGCGCAAACAGTGACATCAGTGACAGTGGCGGAACAAGTCAGAGCCGGGCCGGGGGCGGGGCAAACGACCGGGCCCTTTCTTAAAGCTTATCATAACATAATTTTAGGCTACAAAATGTCCGCAACTGCGGTGTTTACCAATTTCAACACTACCGGGTGCAACTATGTTATTTAGTACATCAAGTCCTTCAAACGAACATGTAACTCAGAAACAAAAAACATTAGGATACTGTACATGGCTCATAATAAAACATCAATAGCCTATACTGCGCACATTATTTGAAGGGCATACGAATGAGCGCTCAGAGGTTGCAACGGTGACAGGAAGAGTCAGAAATAAAAGGAGGGCGGTGCAAACCTCACTGAATGCACTGTGTTTACCAATTTCAACACTACGGGGTGCAACTATGTTATTTTGTACATTAAGTCCTTCAAACGAACATGTAACTCAGAAACAAAAAAACATTAGGCGACATACTGTACATGGCTCATAATAAAACATCAGTAGCCTACTGCGCGCATTATTTGAAGGGCATACGACGAGCCTTGCGCTCCGCGAACTCGTCCACGATGCTCTGTATGTCACTGATTCAGTGATCTTTTAAGCGGTAGTCTCACGACCCGAATAGTAAACAATAAACATGGAGGACATGGAGTCGTTAGTGTTGCTGGTCTTGGTGCTGTGGCTTGCTGTCACCGACAACGCCAACAGATACTGGCAAGAGCGTATAGATGAGGCGAGGCGCATAAGGCTTCAGAAATTCTCGTAATTCGTAATTCTTCTTCTTCCGGGTTTGCGGTGTTTACAGATCCCAGCGTGCTCGCGGGGCGTGTGTGGGCATGTGAGGACACTCCTCCTCACCAATCAGTGCACAGGGGAGTGTCTGCTCACGCCCCCAGCCTCACTCGGCACGGCTTGGCTCGCTTCAGCCCCACTCCAAAACGGTGCGAGTTTTAGGGGCTAAGCAGGGCTGAAGCGAGCTGAGTCGTGCTGGTTTTTGGTAGTCGAAACGCGAGCCGTGTCGGGCTGAAGTGAGCTGAAGCGAGCTGAAGTGAGCTGAAAAAGGGTAGTGGAAAAGGGCCATTAGAGTCACCAGTTAACCTAACCTGCATGTCTTTGGACTGTGGGGGAAACCGGAGCACCTGGAGGAAACCCACGCAGACAACATGCAAACTCCGCACAGAAAGGCCCTCGCCGGCCACGGGGCTCAAACCTGGACCTTCTTGCTGTGAGGCAACAGCGCTAACCACTACACCACCGTGCCGCCTGCTGTGGTATCAGAGAAATAAAATATTTTTTGGAAAATGCTACTATAGGAGATTGATCTCAGCGCTGATTATTTTCCTACCACAGTACAACCTGTTACGTGTTGTGAGCTCTTTGACTGATGTATTCGAAACTTTAAAAAAAAACTGTTGAAAAAAAAAAAAACTACGGCTCCCAAGTGGTGCAACAGAAAAGCATTCACTCTATCACCCGGAGATCAGGCGTTTGAATCATGATCTGTGGCCCGGAGCTCGAGAGAGCAAAATTGGCCATACTCTCAGGGGTGGTACTGTATATCAATCACAGCAACCCGAGCCAATCATGTAAAACTGTAAGCTCATGCATACAGAGGTGGGTAGATTTATTGACATGGCCTGTAGAGTGTTTTTTTGTTGTTGATTTTGGGTATAGGCAGGATCGTTTTATTTCATGTGTCTAGCCTTGCATCAATGAACTGTTAACATTTAAATCACAGATGCATGGTCCGGTCCATACAGCCACTAAATACTAATTTATTTATTGAACTCAAGGGATCAGGTAAGGTGATTTACTTGAGGAGAGCTAGATAGGTGTTTATAGTTTTGAAAATGCATTGTAATGGCTCATTTCGTGACGTACTGTACTTGCATAAAATTTTCAAGGAATAAAGAACCAGACCCCTGACAAATGCTTTGTTAGGAGAGTGGGCTGACCAGGGACAAATTCCTGGGCCATATTTTTATCCATCAGCAGTCTGCCCCTGTTGAAGGATAGGGGAGAGCTGCCTGATGGGATGGGAAATGGCCATGACTAAATTGGGGAGCATATCCAAGAAAGAAAAAAAAAAACAAAACTAAACAAACAAAAAAAAAACCCTCCATCATGGACTGTGGCAAGTTTTTAATAAAGCACTTGAGAGAGTGTAGAGAAAGTGTTTATCATGTCACAATAAACTTCAGTGATTCTGGGGAACTACCTGCATGACTTATTTGATCGTTCTGACCCAGCCCTGCTATTTGTTGCTGTAATAAGTGGGGCTACATCCGAATAAACTGTCTCATGCTATTATGAACCAGAAAGCAGAACTGCCCTTTCAAAACCGTTCCCTATATTGAGCTTCCCTCCTTCTTTATACACACATTACTGTGGTACCATCTCATTCACTCTGGTTCCTTTTCCAGGTCACGCAATAGAACAGTCTGTGATAACCCTTTCAGTGCATACTCGCAGATCCATTAATACAAGTACAAAATGTATGCATTCAGAGATCACCTCAATCTCAGACTTATTGCTCATTTAAGAAATGTTCGCTGTGTACTTCCAAAATCAAAACCAGTGCACTGAGGCTCTGTGATAAAGGAAAGCATAGGGTACAGTGAGGTCTTTGGGAATCTCCTTTAATCAAGGCATGGTGCATTTCTATAAACCTGTGTGGTGAAAACCAGACTTTGATAGTGATGATCCAAGTTTATGTTCTTGAAACATGGGATGGCTTGCTAAGCTCACGCCTGATTGCCATCTCCTTGACTGAAATACCTGACTTTTTTTTCCCCCTTTAATGACCTCATGGGCGGCACGGTGGTGTAGTGGTTAGCGCTGTCGCCTCACAGCAAGAAGGTCCTGGGTTTGAGCCCCGGGGCCGGCGAGGGCCTTTCTGTGCGGAGTTTGCATGTTCTCCCCGTGTCCGCGTGGGTTTTCTCCGGGTGCTCCGGTTTCCCCCACAGTCCAAAGACATGCAGGTTAGGTTAACTGGTGACTCTAAATTGACCGTAGGTGTGAATGTGAGTGTGAATGGTTGTCTGTGTCTATGTGTCAGCCCTGTGATGACCTGGCGACTTGTCCAGGGTGTACCCCGCCTTTCGCCCGTAGTCAGCTGGGATAGGCTCCAGCTTGCCTGCGACCCTGTAGAAGGATAAAGCGGCTAGAGAAGATGAGATGAGATAATGACCTCATACTCATGGAGTCTCATACCGGTACTTTTTCTGGCAAAGATATTCAATGATGAATAATTTTGCTCAATAAATCAATGTAAAAACTATAATAATGTTGTCTCATTTGTTTAATTGGGTACTCATGATCTAGTTTTAGGACTTAGATGAAGATCTGATCACATTTCAGGTCACATTTATGTGGAAATACAGAAAAGGGTTCACAAACTTTCTAGCAGCACAGTGGTAAGGGTAACTTTGGCCGCATAATTCAGACTTTATTCAAATTCAAATGAAGCATATTTCTGTGTGTGTGTGTGTGTGTGTGTGTGTAATTTAGGACACAATTCAAATTCAATGACATTCAGTAACATTTTGAATTTGATGTGAGCAACATGTTTCAGAAAAGTTGGGACAGGGGCATGTTTACCACTGTGTTGCATCACCTCTACTTTTAACAACACTCTGTAAACATTTGGGAACTGAGGAGACCAGTCGCTATAGTTTTGAAAGAGAAATGTTACCCCATTCTTGCCTGATATACAATTTCAGTTGCTCAACAGTTCGGTGTCTCCTTTGTCATATTTTGTGCTTCATAATGCGCCAAATGTTTTAAATGGGAGACAGGTCTGGACTGCAAGCAGGCCAGTTTAGCACCTGGACTCTTTTACTATGGAGCCAAGCAGTTTTAATATGCACAGAAAGTGGTTTGGCACTGTCTTGCTGAAAGAAGGAAGGCTTTCCATCCATCCATCCATCCATCCATCCATCCATCCATCCATCCATCCATCCATCCATCCATCCATCCATCCATCCATCCATCCATCCATCCATCCATCCATCCATCCATCCATCCATCCATCCATTATCTGTAGCCGCTTATCCTGCCCTACAGGGTCGCAGGCAAGCTGGAGCCTATCCCAGCTGACTATGGTAGAGAGGCGGGGTACACCCTGGACAAGTCACCAGGTCGCAGGGCTGAGGAAGGCCTTCCCTGAAAAAGATTTTGTCTGGATAGCAGCATATTGCTCTGAAACGTGTATATCTCATTCAGCATTAATGATGCCTTCCCAGATGTACAAGCTACCCATGTCATGTGTACTAATGCACCCTCATACCATCACAGATGCTGGCTTTTGAACTGTGCATTGATAACAAGCCGGATGGTCCCTCTCCTCTTTAGCCTGGAGGGCGTGGTGTCCATGATTTCGAAAAAGAATTTCTACTTTTGATTTGTCAGACCTCGGGACAGTTTTCCACTTCGCCTCAGTCCATCGTAAAAGAGCTCGGGCCTAGAGAAGGTGGTGGTGTTTCTGGATCTTGTTTATATCTGGTTTTAACTTGCATTTGTAGATAATGAACTGTTTTCACAGATGATGGTTTTCTGAAGTGTTCCTGAGCCCATACGGTGATTTCCACTACAAACACGTGTTTGCTTTTAATGCAGTGTCTCCTGAGGACCTGAAGATCACAGGCATCCAACGTCAGTTTTCAGCCTTGTCTCTTGCATACAGAGATTTCTCCAGATTCTCTGAATCTTTTCATGATATTATGTATCACAGATGATGTGATCCCCAAATTCTTTGCAATTTTACGTTGAGGACCGTTATTCTTAAATTGTTGCACTGTTTGTCCACACAGTCTTTCACAGAGTGGTGAACCCCTCCCCATCTTTACTTCTGAGAGACTCCACCTCTCTGGGATGCTCTTTTTATACCCAATCATGTTACTGACCTGTTGCCAATTAACCAAATTAGTTTGTTTTGTTTTTTCTTTTTCACATTAAACAACTTTTTCATTCTTTTGTTGCCCCTGTCCCAACTTTTCTGAAATGTGTTGCTGACATCAAATTCAAAATGAGCATCTGTTTTTCAGAAAACAATAACATTTCTCAGTTTCAACATTTGATATGTTGTCTTTGTACTATTTTCAATGAAATGTAGGGTTTCCATGATTTGAAAATCTTTACATTTTGTTTTACACAGTGTTCCAACTTTTTTGGAATCGGGGTTGTAATACGTTATTGTTTTTATAGTCACAGCTCACATAATCCAAGCCGAATAAGAAAGATCCTTAAGAAAACGTTATTATTTACCAAAACACCATAACCCTAATATGTAGTTGATATGGTGAAGTTTTCTATTGGATAGCTTATGGGAGGAATCTCCAGTGCCAGCACTTTGTACCAGTCAATAAGTTTTCCAGTAAGTTTTCTTTCAGAAATGAAAAACGTCCACAATTTTCTTTCTTCTCGAAGAGACACAAAAAAGTCTCGATCCTTTTACAGAAAATGTGACTTTACTGTAAATTCTGCATAAAAACACACAGGTACAGTGTAGTCCAGACTCAGTATCTCTAAGCTACCTCTAACTCTGTCACGCTGAGGTATCGTCACAGGGACATGATACAGACGTATGCGCTATAATCAGATTCCCACTCCTCTTTACAGAGCAGTAATTGTACGTAATTGTCCCATTTACTAACTGCTGATTAGATTGAGGACTTTGCTCCCTGATACTAATAGAAAATCCAATATGCTAGCTGATTTATATATATATATATATATATATATATATATATATATATATAATTTTTTTTTGTAGCATGCTAAAATTGGGTAACTTTTTATCCTCTTGGTGCATGTCCATGATGCTTACTATCACCTTTACTGCATTTCAACATAGATTTCATCTCTCTGCTCTCAGTCCAATGCTTTCCTAAATGCTGTTTTGTTCCAGCATGTTCTAGATCACTCCCTGATCTGGGTTCTCTCTGAATAATACTCCCCTTACAGCACTCTATCTATTCTAGACTACTGCGTCATGGTTTTTATCATTTTGTTAATGTTTAGACTTCTCTCTGAACGTCATGATTGGATCACCGATAGAAGCCACGAGGAGGTCCATCTTGAACAAAGTGAGGTACATGTAGGGCCATGTAGTCTCAGACTTCGTTTTTGTGAGAAGTTGTTGGGAAACTGACTCCTAATCTTGTGGATCTCGTGTTAGCCTGAGCACGACAACTTCTCTTCCTCTCACAGGTTTTAAAAAGGGGCAGAATAGACAACCAATTGATACGCTGGAGGAGAAAAAAAATCAGAGCACTTCTGTTATCTATGCAAATATTAGTACTGTGAAAACAGTAAAGTGAAAAATCTATTTCAGTCATTGTGACACTACAATCACTTGAATGCAAGGGTGAAACAGCACAACACATTAAATACAGTGGATATAAAAAAAAGTGTACGTACCCCGTTAAAATGATAGGTTTTTCTGGTGTAAAAAAAAAAATGAGTCCACGATAAATTATTTCAAAACTTTTCCCACCTTTAATGTGACCTATAACCTGTACAATTCAATTAAAAAACAAACAAATCTGTCAGGGGGAAAGACATAAAAAATGAAAAAACATACAGTAAGCTGGTTGCATAAGTGTGCACACCCTTAAACTAATACTTTGCTGAAGCACCTTTTGATTTAATTACAGCATTCAGTCTTTTGGGGTTCATACCTGCCATCAATTGAAATGACTGATTAACCCCAAATAAAGTTCAGACATTTACTCAGTTGCATCGTCCAGCAAAAGCCAGCATTCACAGAGAGCTTACAAAGCAGCAAAGGGAGCTCATTGTTGAAAGGTATCAGTCAGGAGAAGGGTGCAAAAACATTTCCACGGCATTAGATATACCATGGAGCTCAGTGAAGACCGTCATCAAGAAGTGGAGAAAATATAGGACAACAGTGACATTACCGAGAACTGGACGTCCCTCCAAAAATTGATGAAAAGACAAGACGAAAACTGGTCAGGGAGGCTGCCAGGAGGCCTACAGTAACACTGAAGGAGCTGCAGGAATTTCTGGCAAGTACTGGTTGTGTACTACATGTGACGACAATCTCCCGTATTCTCTTTATGTCTGGACTCTAAGGTAGGGTCACAGGTAACCCAGGCTGATGATTTGTATAAGAAGATGTATGTACTGTATAATTAATATAAAAAATAAATAAACGATTGTCCAAAGCTTAGATTGCAAGAAAACAAGTGTACTTACCGTTTCGTGCACGTATTTGATCATTTTAAGCATATTTTAGCCATTTTTGGGTACCCCATACTTTTCTGTTACCTAAAAAGACAGAAGGTTGGAGACTCTAGCGAACCACCACGCCAAGTCACTCTGCTTCCACCTGATTTTTTTTTTTACTAAAAACAAGGATTCTTCCAGATTTAAACCCACCAGGCAAAAGAAGAATATCTAAGGATATCTAGGAGGTATTTCAATACAAAATATCTTTTAACTAATAGTATAAATTTCACCATTTAATTATGAAAAGCAACAAGCCAAACTTCTTGCCACGGAAAATCTGGACGGAAACGAGTACGTTACGCCACAGGAAACCCGAAACCAAACTTTATCTCGAAGCTGATTGGACTGTTACGAACAATGGATAATTCAAACACTCTTACTATGGGGGAGTACTGAGGGCAAAAGTAGTCTGACAAATCAGAGCTAAGCAGGGGAGGGTACAGAAAATCCCCGACCAAAACAAGCCCAAAGGCGAAAAGGCGAAAACTTGACACCAAAAGGCGAAAACTTGACAGGCGATTCATCATCACAAAGTTCATGGATGATGCGATTTACAATTTCAAAAATTCTGCGACTCACCATGCTTATCTCATCAATTATAATAGTGTCAGTCTCCTTTACACGTTCACGAACTAGATTGTTGGTGAGAGCACGACTGACGACCATTGAGCTTGGGAGATCCAGACAAAATGGCGAAATTCCTCACCATAGACAGTGCAGGCAATACCAGTGGAGCACAAGATAACCACTTTTTTTCCCCTGAGATCGTAGTGACCTAACTATATCTTTTACAAGGAATGACTTTCCAGTCCCAGCAGGGCCGCCAACAAGAATATTGTGGCCACTGTTGACTGCTTGAAGAATCGTAGCTTGCTTTTTGTTTAACATTTTGGTTTATTTACAGTTGTTACAGAGCCAGTTTGGGATTTAAAATTGCTAACACTTTTCCCTGCTTCGTCAGGTGTGTTTCTGATTGGTTGCCGTTCAACCTTTTGGCCACAATTCCAAAAGGTATGTTTGGCGCAAAAACAACACTGCACATCACCAAAAGAACACCGTCCCCACGGTGAAGCATGGTGGTGGCAGCATCATGTTTTGGGGTTGTTTTTCTTCAGCTGGAACAGGGGCTTTAGTCAAGGTGGAGGGAATTAGGAACCGTTCTGAATACCAGTCAATTTTGGCCCAAAACCTTTAGGTGTCTGCTAGAAAGCTGAAGATGAAGAGGAATTTCATCTTTCAGCACGACAGCGACCCCCAAAAAGTTTTGGAATGGTCCAGCCAGAGCCCAGACCTAAATCCAATTGAAAATCTGTGGCGTGACCTGAAGAGGGCTGTGCACAAGAGACGCCCTCGCAATCTGACAGATTTGGAGCACTTTTACAAGGAAGAGTGGGTAAATATTGCCAGGTCTAGATGTGGCAGGCTGATAGACTCCGACCCAAAAAGACTGAATACTGTAATTAAATCAAAAGGTGCTTCAGCAAAGTATTAGTTTAAGGGTGTGCACACTATGTAACCAGCTTATTGTACATTTTTTTTATTTTTTGTGTTTTTCCACCCAAACAGATTTGTTTGTTTTTCAATTGAATTGTACAGGTTATAGGTCGCATTAAAGGTGGGAAATGTTTTGAAATTATTTATCGTGGGCGACACGGTGGTGTAGTGGTTAGCGCTGTCGCCTCACAGCAAGAAGGTCCGGGTTCGAGCCCCGTGGCCGGCAAGGGCCTTTCTGTGTGGAGTTTGCATGTTCTCCCCGTGTCCGCGTGGGTTTCCTCTGGGTGCTCTGGTTTTCCCCACAGTCCAAAGACATGCAGCTTAGGTTAACTGGTGACTCTAAATTGACTGTAGGTGTGGATGTGAGTGTGAATGGTTGTCTGTGTCTATGTGTCAGCCCTGTGATGACCTGGCGACTTGTCCAGGGTGTACCCCGCCTTTCGCCCGTAGTCAGCTGGGATAGGCTCCAGCTTGCCTGCGACCCTGTAGAACAGGATAAAGCGGCTACAGATAATGAGATGAGATTATTTATCATGGTTGAATTTTTTTTATATCAGAAAAAAAATATTTTAAAGGGGTGTGTACATTTTGTTATATCCACTGTATACAGCTATGGAAGACATTAAAGGCCACTTTTAAAAGGTGACCATCGTTAAAAGTGGTCTCTTAATTTTTTTTCATAGCTGTATAAGTACTTTACACAGCTGATGAAGGAGTTTTGAAAGGAATTGCACTGAAATTTTACTACTTCTACTGAAACCAATCAGCCAATCGTTGTCATCACTGCTGAACCCGATCTGGGCTTAAGGCGAACCATATTTGGTTGACTTGGCCAGATCTGCATCAGTAGAGTGGCCGGTTCCTTTCTGCGCACTCACACACACACACACACACACACACACACACACACACACACACACACACACATTCAAACATATGGGCCATTTAGAATAGCCGGTTAACCTAACTGCATGTCTTTGGACTGTGGGGGAAACCAGAGCACCCGGATGAAACTCATGCAGACACGGGGAGAACATGCAAACTCCACACAGAAAGATAGCATTACTATAACATGTACCACCTACCAAACCAAGTACAGTCCTACATGGCAACGATATTCCCTAAAGGCAGTGGCCTCTTTTGACAGGATAATGCGCCCTGCCACACTGCAAAAACTGTTCAGAAATGGTTTGAGGAACATGACAAAGAGTTCAGGGTGTTGACTGGCCTCCAAATTCCCCAGATCTCAATCTGATTGAGCATTTGTGGGATGTGCTGGACAAGAAAGTATGATCCATGGAGACCCCACCTCACAACTTATAGGAATTAAAGGATCTGCTGCGAACGTCTTGGTGCCAGATACCACAGCACGCTTTTCAGAGGTCTTGTGGAGTCCATGGCTTGATGTGTCACAGCTCTTTTCATGGCACAGGGGGGCCAACACACTATTAGGCAGGGTTTTTTCATGTGATAGCTGGTTGGTACACACACACATTAAACACAGTGTCTTGCAAAAGTATTCATCCCCCTTGGTGCTTGTTCTGTTTTGTCGCATTACAAACTGGAATTAAAATGAATTTTTGGGGGGTTAGCACCATTTGATTTACACAACATGCCTACCACTTTAAAGTTGCAAGTTGTTTTTTTTTTAATTGTGACACAAACAATAATTTAGATGAAAAAACAGAAATCTGGAATGTGCATAGGTATTCACCCCTCAAAGTCAATACTTTGTAGAGCCACCTTTTGCTGCAATTACAGCTGCAAGTCTCTTGGGGTATGTCTCTATTAGCTTAGCACATCTAGCCACTGGGATTTTTGCCCATTCCTCAAGGAAGAACTGCTCCAACTCCTTTAAATTAGACGGGTTGCATTGGTGTACAGCAATCTTCAAGTTATGCCACAGATACTTAATTGGATGGAGGTCTGGCCTTTGATTAGGTCATTCCAAGATATTTAAATGTTTCCCTTTAAACCACTCCAGTGTAGCTTTAGCAACATGTTTAGGGTCATTGTCCTGCTGGAACGTAAACATTCATCCCAGTCTCAAACCTCTGGCCGACAGGTTTTCCTCCAGAATTGCCCTGTATTTAGTGCCATCCGTCTTTCCTTCAGTCCTGACCAGATTTCTTGTCCCTGCGTAAAACATCCCCACAGCATGATGCTGCCACCACCATGCTTCACTGTAGGGATGGTGTTCTCAGGGTATTGGGTTTGCGTCACACATGGCATTTCCCATGGTGGGCAAAAAGATCAATTTTAGTTTAATTTGACCAGAGAATCTTCTTCCATGTGTTTGGGGAGTCTGCCACATGCTGTTGGGCAAACTCCAAACATGTTTTTTTAAGCAATGACTTTTTTCTGGCCACTCTTCCATAAAAGCCACGCTCTGTGGACTGTACAGCTTAAAGTGGTCCTATGGACAGATACTCCCATCTCCACTGTGAATCTTTGCAGCTCCTTCAGTGTTATCTTTGGTGTCTTTGTTGCATCTCTGATTAATGCCCTCCTTGCCCAGTCTGTGAGTTTTGGTGGGCGGCCTTCTCTTGTCAGGTTTGTAGTGGTACCATGTTCTTTTCATTTTGCTATAATGGATTTAATGGTGCTCCCTGGGATATTCAAAGTTTGGGATATTTTTTTTATAACTCAACCCTGATCTATACTTCTTCACAGCTTTGTCTCTGACCTGTTTGGAGGCTCCTTGGTTTCATATTGCTTGCTTAGTAGTGTTACAGAGTCAGGGTCCTTCCAGAACAGGTTGATTTATACAGACATCATGTGACAGATCATGTGACACTTTGATTGCACACAGGTGGATCTTAATCAACTAATTATGTGACTTATGAAGTGAATTGGTTGGACTAGCTCTTATGCAACAAAACAGGATAAAAACCAAGGGGGATGAATACTTTTGCAAGACACTGTATGTAAATATAAATATATATGGTTTTATGTAGAAAAACCGGAAAGAGTAGTGGCCGAGTGCAACGTGGTGCAAAGAGCATGCTGCCGTAGGTGACCATGTAAGCTAGGGGTTTTTGGGGGCATGCTCCCCTGGACAATTTTGAAATATAAGCATTAATTTCATGGCTTCTGGTGACATCTAGAGCTGATTTTTACCAGTTCAATATGTTGGGGAAAAGGCTATACAGGTAGTCGTCGACTTACGACCTATGCGACTTATGACCGATCGACTTTACGACCGTCTGGTTATGACTGGCAAGTGTTTCCCAGCTGAGCTAGCTGAGCATACGACAGTTTCCGCCCCAGCTCCCGGCAGCGCCTCTCGCCGCGTACAACAGTTTCCGCCCCAGCTCCAGGCACATGCGCAGTCTCTCTTGCGCGCCCTCGCGCACTCCGTCATACAGTTTCTGCCCCAGGTCCAGGCACATACGCAGTCTCTCTCGCGCTCCCTCGCACACTCCGTCATACAGTTTCCGCCCCAGCTCCTGGTTTATGAAACGAGCAAATGCTCCCGCCAGCCCGAGCGCTGCAACAGCTGATGATGACATAGACGACCCACAGCCAAGCACCAGTGATGCCAGCGATCACTAAGTTTTGTATTTTGCTATGTTTTACATTTGTATTTTGGCATGTTTCAAACTAAAATGTTTTCTATTTTTCACACCTGTATTTCGTATTTTTTGTTTTGCACATATTAAACGAATTGTACTGTACGCAGTGTAGTATGCAGTGTTTGACTTAAACCAAATAATGAGCCAAGGTAATGAAATAAGAAAATGTTGATAAAATAAGACTTTAAGATGATTACAATATCATTACACATCACAGTATACTTACGTTCATTTAACATAGGCCGACTTACGACCAGATCGGTTTACGACCGGTCAGTCGTAACCAAACGCAGTCGTAAGTCAACGACTACCTGTATTTTACTTCTAATTTTACTGAATTCCCAGCTTAAAACCAGAAAAACACAAAGTCAATACAATACTCACTTACATCTCACAAACAGTGTCCTGTTCCAAAGGAGACTGCAGTTTATTTCACATCAAACAAGGTGAACGGTGATGCAGCATGGCACAAGTCATTCAAAATACTGATAATTACATTTTGGCAGTAGTGAGGATGACTAAATACTCAAGCTGGTCAGCAACATGGAGCAAACTGGCTGTCACGGTCTCACAACTATGGTCTGCCATTGTTGCAGAGTTGTTTTCCACAGTTTTCTTTGTGAAAAACTCCGTAATTAAGCCGCAACCCTGCAGTTTAATTACCCTAATTAAGCTGCAGTTTTGGGCGGCACGGTGGTGTAGTGGTTAGCGCTGTCGCCTCACAGCAAGAAGGTCCTGGGTTCGAGCCCCGGGGCCGGCGAGGGCCCTTCTGTGTGGAGTTTGCATGTTCTCCCCGTGTCCGCGTGGGTTTCCTCCGGGTGCTCCGGTTTCCCCCACAGTCCAAAGACATGCAGGTTAGGTTAACTGGTGACTCTAAATTGACCGTAGGTGTGAATGTGAGTGTGAATGGTTGTCTGTGTCTATGTGTCAGCCCTGTGATGACCTGGCGACTTGTCCAGGGTGTACCCCGCCTTTCGCCCGTAGTCACCTGGGATAGGCTCCAGCTTGCCTGCGACCCTGTAGAAGGATAAAGCGGCTGCAGATAATGAGATGAGATGAGAAGCTGCAGTTTTGCTCACTCGTACCCAGCTTGAAGGCACCGCCAATTTGCATAAGTTACCTATGAAAATTAATTGCACATCGCTCGTCCAATCCACATGGGATACCGCCCACACTCAGCCAATCAGCTCGGATTACCCTTCTCTGACATCAGCTGTGAACTTGGGTCAAGCTCAAGGCCATGGGTTTGCATGGACTGTATTGATTACCTGCTCAAAGGCTACAAAACACATGCAGGTTGATTCTCGCTTTATACTGTAGGCCTAAATTGTAAGCGTCTTGGCGGCGGTTTAATGGGTAGCAGCATGCCACTAAGCGTATCAGTCAATAAATTAAGCGTAGCGGGGCCGCTATGCTATGATGTTTTATAGCAGGGGTTTTCAAAGTGTGGGAGAGTCAGCCCCCCCTCAGAGAGCAAATAAACAACAGCGCCCCCCCTTACAATATTTGTTGTTGCTATACGTAATGTTCCAATCGTATTAAAAAAATATGGTTGTTGTACACATTTTTATTTTTTTCTTTTACACATTTTAAACATCTGTGCTTTTTGAAAACATCTTTTTTACACATTTAAAATATATGAGCTTTATTAAAACATCTTGTTTTACACATTTTAAACATCTGTGCTTTTTTAAAACCTCTTTTTTTACACATTTTAAACATGTGCTTTTTGAAAACATCTTTTTTACACATTTAAAACATATGAGCTTTATTAAAACATCTTTTTTACACATTTTAAACATATGTGCTTTTTTTAAAACCTCTTTTTTACACATTTTAAACATCTGTGCTTTTTAAAAAATTTTTTTTACACATTTTAAACATTTGTGCTTTTTTAAAACATCTTGTTTTACACATTTTAAACATCTGTGCTTTTTTAAAACCTCTTTTTTTACACATTTTAAACATCTGTGCTTTTTGAAAACATCTTTTTTACACATTTAAAACATATGAGCTTTATTAAAACATCTTGTTTTACACATTTTAAACATCTGTGCTTTTTTAAAACCTCTTTTTTTTACACATTTTAAACATATGTGCTTTTTGAAAACATCTTTTTTACACATTTAAAACATATGAGCTTTATTAAAACATCTTTTTTTACACATTTTAAACATCTGTGCTTTTTAAAACATCTTTTTTTTTACACATTTTAAACATCTGTGCTTTTTTTTAAATCTTTTTTTTTTTACACATTTTAAACATCTGTGCTTTTTTTTTTTAAACATCTTGTTTTACACATTTTAAACATCTCATAGCATCGTTAGCTAGCACCTCTTGGCAGACAACACACTGTGGCAGTGGAGCATCTTCAGATCCAGTCCATGAAAATCCAAACTTTAAATAATCGTGGTCATACTTCCTTCTTTTTTTGCTTGGCCCAGACTCTGTGTCCTCACTCACTGTAGCTTTAGGTACTAAAATTCAATCCATTTTGTCTCTGGCAAAGGCTAGCTGAAGTTCGCTAAATGTCCGCAATAGTAACTTCATCTCATCTCATTATCTGTAGCCGTTTTATCCTTCTACAGGGTCGCAGGCAAGCTGGAGCCTATCCCAGCTGACTACGGGCGAAAGGCGGGGTACACCCTGGACAAGTCGCCAGGTCATCACAGGGCTGACACATAGACACAGACAACCATTCACACTCACATTCACACCTACGGTCAATTTAGAGTCACCAGTTAACCTAACCTGCATGTCTTTGAACTGTGGGGAAAACCGGAGCACCCGGAGGAAACCCACGCGGACACGGGGAGAACATGCAAACTCCGCACAGAAAGGCCCTCGCTGGCCACAGGGCTCGAACCCGGACCTTCTTGCTGTGAGACGACAGCGCTAACCACTATACCACCGTTCCGCCCGCAATAGTAACTTATTCTGGTTTATTTTTCCTCACGTTGCGCCCCCCCTGAAGAACTCTGGCACCCCCTAGGGGAGGCGCGGCCCACACTTTGAAAAGCCCTGTTTTAGAGGAAAGCCTGATGTATCCGATTAAAAACGCTTATATACCAGTATTTTACATGTGACTCGCTGTACTCAAATTTCAATCAAGTTATCATTTAAAAGGTGGACAAACATTTGTCTGAAAATTAGGCCCCTTTCACATTTGGCATTAACATGTGTCCAGGGTGATCAAGTTGCAAGTGGACAGCGCTAAGTACAGGTGTCCAATGTGCCTCGGAGACCCATTGCGATCCAATCACTCAAACTGTCTTTGGAGGTGGTCTGAGACAGATATGACCTCATAACATTTGTAGCGTGGGCACAAAAGCATTTTGATGCGTCCCAAACAGCCAAGAACCAGCGAATCGACTGCATCTTTCATCATCTGTCCATTTTTAAGTTTTGTTAGCAGACATTAGAATGATTAGAATGTTTCAAACAGCCAGTAGAAGTACATGAGTTTTGTGGGATTTGTGGGACATTTCTTCCTGAAATCAAATGTCGTGAAAGACTGATCTAGTAATCCGATCACAAGTGGTCACTGGAGACGCGTTCAAAAGGCCAGGTGTAAAGCAGTTCGGTTGTCTACTTCTGTTCAGATGACTGGAGATGGATGTTAATACCAGGTGTGAGAAATAAGCCATGTTAACACAAGAAGTTGACGGATCAAAAAGACCATGCAAAGTGTTTACGTCTGTATTACTTCTCTGTATGTTTAGATTGAAGCAAGACTCCTTGATAATGCCAGACATCTATTTGTTGTTGATTGCAAAATTATATAATTAGGACCCTGTAATTAATTCATAGGAAAGTTAAGTTTGAAGACTGAAATAATGAATTTAAACAAATACGTACACACACACGATTTCTTTGGACCAGTATACAAATGATGTTTTAGATTTTCCAGACCAGTCCAGTCCTTGGAGATCTTTAATCATGTCAAAGTTACATTGTATTCCAGTTTATGAAACACGCCCAAATTATTAGAACTTTTTAGATTATGGTTACGGATTAGGGAACCAATCTGCGTCATATTCTAACAGCTACAGTAAGTAAAGAGAAATCTATAGATTTGGTTATTCAACTGCTGGTACCGAAGCTGGAATACAGCAAAATATGACTTGAATGAAGGTCATGAAGGTCCCCAAGGACGGCACAGGTCTGGATTTTCTCAAACATCATTTATATAGTGGTCTAAAAAGGCCATGTGAGTATTTATTTGTAGCATAGTAACATGATCTGAGCGTGGGAATCTACAAACTCAATCACTCTGCCAAGAGCACCAGCCAATCAGATGGAGAGTACACCCCACCCCACCTTACCCTACCCTCAATGAACTCGACATGCAACTGAGAAATAGTGCTGGAACTTGTTTGAGTGTTCTTACCAGATTGTTGTGGATTAATTCATTTGTTCCACTGTTTGGCCTCGTGTTAGCTTCCTGAATGATCACTTAAATCAAGTCAAGCTCCTTTACAGATAACATAACATAACATTTCCAGTTAAGTGCCAGCAAATATAGAAACAGTCACTGATTCAACAAAGATTTCTCATCTCATCTCATCTCATCATCTCTAGCCGCTTTATCCTGTTCTACAGGGTCGCAGGCAAGCTGGAGCCTATCCCAGCTGACTACGGGCGAAAGGCGGGGTACACCCTGGACAAGTCGCCAGGTCATCACAGAGCTGACACGTAGACACCGACAACCATTCACACTCACATTCACACCTACGGTCAATTTAGTGTCACCAGTTAACCTAACCTGCATGTCTTTGGACTGTGGGGGAAACTGGAGCACCCGGAGGAAACCCACGCAGACACGGGGAGAACATGCAAACTCCGCACAGAAAGGCCCTCGCCGGCCACGGGGCTCGAACCCGGACCTTCTTGCTGTGAGGCGACAGTGCTAACCACTACACCACCGTGCCGCCCACACTCAACTGTACTGTATGTTTAAAAATAAGAATATTCAAAATTTCACACAATGAACAGGCATGACATGGCATCATGCAAACTTCATAACACAAAATCACACTGTGTCAAGCAGCGGTGACACATAAAAAATAACTTCACACAAGCTGACTTGACCTCATTCTTGGCATTACAGTAAGGCAGTCCTACTGGGTTTGAATTAAATTATAGCTAACATTAAGCTAGCTGATACATCTCCTAACATTGACTAGCCAGCTAACTGCACTAACATTTCCATTGGGACAAAAAAAAAAAAAACCCTGTCCTGTGGGGAAATTTTGACTTACTTTCCGCTTCTTTGTAAAGAATGTCCTTATGTCCATTGTGTCTGGGGAGGAGCAAATATTGCAAACAATTCATCATCAACCAAGAATACCCCATTAGGCTAAGCTTATTTCATTGTTTAGTTGAACATTAATTTAACGTGGCCTAGGGTTAATTTTGAGGGCATAACACAAAAGAATAAGGTTTTAGCAAAAGCTAGAAATTGTGAGGTGGCAATGGGGCTGACGTCACCTCCTCCATTTTCCAGCAGCTGCACCAACATTTCTCTGCTTGCACTGAGATTCACTTCACTTGCGTGAGGTGAGTTGTTGTAGGGAACGCCCGGAAAACCCGGAGTGGATTTTCAGTGGTATGTGTATTCTCTTATCAATCAAGTGGAATGGATTCTTTCACAAAGCAATAGAAACGGCGCTGGGTGAACTAATATTTTATGTTAAATGTGGGGGGTCCAAATGAAGACTTATGAAATGTGAAGGGGACACGTCCCCTTCACATTCAATGGTGGCGACACCCATTAACAGATCCCTAGTACACTACAGTAGCTACCAGAATTGTACAGCACACATACTGCTTAACTAAAACTAAAATGAGCTGTAGCCTTTCTAAACCTTTTAAAATATTCAGAGGGTAGTTAGAGTAAACCACCGTATATACACTATTATTCTATCCACATTCACTGGATATGAGCAATCATGCGCTCTGATTGGCTACTCTACTGCTAGGTTTCTTCTTCTTCTTTTGGCTGCTCCCAATTAGGGGTCGCCACAGTGGATCTTTCGTCTCCATTGCTCTCTGTCTTCCGCATCCTTCTCTACCACACCTGCCACTTTCATGTCCTCTCTCACCACATCCATGTAACTCCTCTTTGGCCTTCCTCGTTTTCGTGTGCCTGGCAGCTCCATCCTCAACATTTTCCTTCCATCATGCTCTGCATCTCTTCTCAGGACATGCCCATACCATCTCAGTCTCATCTCTCTTAGCTTAATTCCCAAGCTCTCCACATGTGCTGTCCCTCTGATGTGCTCGTTCCTTATCCTGTCCAACCTCCCATTGCAAACCTTAACATCCTCAACTCCGCCACCTCCAACTTTGCCTCTTGTCTCTTCGTTAAGGGTACTGTCTCCGATCCATACATCACAGCTGGTCTCACTACTGTCTTATACATCTTACCTTTCACTTTTTATCCTGGATATACCATGAATTGATGTCGCTATACAGCCGACTTGAGTAGCGGCTGTGGCTCCGCGAGCATTTTTGTTTCTGTAGATCTATGTATTATGATCATGTCTAGCAAGGCAGGTGATAGCATGGTACATTGCACATGCAAAGGTCGCACTGATGTTAAAAAACAAACATGGCTGCCTTCAGTGAGTTTATGCCGAGATTCAATCTTCACACTTTTTGTTTGAAATTTTTTGATGGGGGTATAAATCTAATATCCCATGCACTCACGGCTCCAGTTGAAATGATGGATTCTCTTTGGTGACTGGTGTAGTACTGGGTTGCGCCCCTCAGAAAATAGTGCTACACCAGTCACCTCAGAGAATCCATCATTTCAACTGGAGCCTCTGAGTGCATGGGATATTAGATTACCAGTCTGTCCCAATTATTTTTATTAATTAAAAGCAACTTCATGTTTTAAAGTAATGATGGATATTGTTTCTCTTTACTTAGTTGAGCGGTTCTTGACATAATATGGATTACTACAGTTGTGGTGTGGAATAGGGTTATTTACTGTATTTTTATTATTTACTATTTGTTCTCAAATGCATTAAGAAGGCAAGAAACTCATCCACTAATTAACTTTTGACGATACACTACAACATAGTGTAGAAATTAGTGACATCCATCCATCATCCTTAACCGCTTATCCTGTGCAGGGTCGCGGGCAAGCTGGAGCCTATCCCAGCTGACTATGGGCGAGAGGCGGGGTACACCCTGGACAAGTCGCCAGAGGGCTGAGACACAGAACCATTCACACTCACTTTCACACCTACGGTCAATTTAGAGCCACCAATTAGCCTAACCTGCATGTCTTTGGACTGTGGTGGAAACCGGAGCACCCGGAGGAAACCCACGCGGACACGGGGAGAACATGTAAACTCTACACAGAAAGGCCCCTGTCGGCCGCTGGGCTCGAACCCAGAACCTTCTTGCTGTGAGGCAACAGTGCTAACCACTACACCGCCCATAGTAATAATGCTTCCATAAAATACCTTTGACAGTTCCACTGAAAATTATTAAAATAATGTTAATAATTGGGGAAAACTGCACCTTATATAATAAATCCTGATCTGTTTCCCCTATACCAGCTTTCACCTCCATATTTCCTGAAGATGGGAAGCTTGACAGAGAAAGAGAAATTAGAACAAAAAGCAAACACAGTCAGCTACCAACTAGCACCCCTCCTGAAGCACCTGAACATACCAATGGAAACCAAAGCCAGTCTGATTAACACTATCTTTGTCCCCGCTCTCACCTACCAATGCCAGACATGGACTCTAAACAAGGCCCAGCAGAGAAAACTCACAGTATGCGAGATGCGATACCTCTGGAGAGCAGCCGGAAAAGCCAGAATGGATAAGATCAGGAATGAAGAAATAAGGAAGACGGCCAGTGCCACTCCTGTCGGCCAGTATATACAGTTAGGTCCATAAATATTTGGACAGAGGCAACATTTTTCTAATTTTGGTTCTGTACATTACCACAATGAATTTTGAACAAAACAATTCAGATGCAGTTGAAGTTCAGACTTTCAGCTTTAATTCAGTGGGTTGAACAAAATGATTGCATAAAAATGTGAGGAACTAAAGCATTTTTTAAACACAATCCCTTCATTTCAGGGGACAATCCCAATTTTTTAAACACAATCCCTCCTTTTTAAGGCTCTGCCAGGCCTTTACTGCAGCGGTTTTCAGTTGCTGTTTGTTTGTGGGCCTTTCTGTCTGAAGTTTAGTCTTTAACAAGTGAAATGCATGCTCAATTGGGTTGAGATCAGGTGACTGACTTGGCCATTCAAGAATATTCCACTTCTTTGCTTTCATAAACTCCTGGGTTGCTTTGGCTTTATGTTTTGGGTCATTGTCCATCTGTATTATGAAACGCCGACCAATCAGTTTGGCTGGATTTGAGCACACAGTATGTCTCAGAATACCTCAGAATTCATCCGGCTGCTTCTGTCCTGTGTCACATCATCAGTAAACACTAGTGACCCAGTGCCACTGGCAGCCATGCATGTCCAAGCCATCACACTGCCTCCGCCGTGTTTTACAGATGATGTGGTATGCATTGGATCATGAGCTGTACCACGCCTTCACCATACTTTTTTCTTTCCATCATTCTGGTAGAGGTTGATCTTGGTTTCATCTGTCCAAAGAATGTTCTTCCAGAACTGTGCTGGCTTTTTTAGATGTTTTTTAGCAAAGTCCAATCTAGCCTTTTTATTCTTGAGGCTTATGAGTGGCTTGCACCGTGCAGTGAACCCTCTGTATTTACTTTCACACAGTCTTCTCTTTATGGTAGATTTGGATATTGATACGCCTACTTCCTGGAGAGTGTTGTTCACTTGGTTGGCTGTTGTGAAGGGATTTCTCTTCACCATGGATATTATTCTGCGATCATCCACCACTGTTGTCTTCTGTGAGCGTCCAGGTCTTTTTGCATTGATGAGTTCAAAAGTGCTTTCTTTCTTTCTTTCTTTCTTTCTTTCTTTCTTTCTTTCTTTCTTTCTTTCTCAGGATGTACCAAACTGTAGATTTTGCCACTCGTAATATTGTAGCAATTTCTCGGATGTTTTTTTTCCTGTTTTCACAGCTTAAGGATGGCTTGTTTCACCTGCATGGAGAGCTCCTTTGACCGCATGTTTTCTTCACAGCAAAATCTTCCAAATTCAAGCACCACACCTCAAATCAACTCCAAGCTTTTTATCTGCTTAATTGAGAATGGCATAACGAAGGAATTGCCCACACCTGCCATGAAATAGCCTTTGAGTCAATTGTCCAATTACTTTTGGTCCCTTTAAAAACAGGGTGGCACATGTTAAGGAGCTGAAACTCCTAAACCCTTCATCCAATTTTAATGTGGATACCCTTAAATGAAAGCTGAAAGTCTGGACTTTATGTCCATGTCCATTATATAACTGTAACTTGAATATGTTTCAGTAAACAGGTAAAAAAACAAAATTTGTGTCAGTGTCCAAATATACTTGGACCTAACTGTAGCACAGCAGCAGCTCAGATGGTTCGGGCACTTGATTAGAACACCACCCAACCAGCCGGCCCTGTGGGCCTATAACACCAGGTACTCTGGCTACAGAGCCAGAGGGAGGCCTCACCGCAGATGGATAGACAAAGTCGGAGACATTCTCCCTGGAACCATGGAATAACATTGCAGCGGGACACGCAGCTAGCAAAGGACCGACATCTCCACCTCCCCACGACACCCTAGAGGTAGAAGTGGACGGATAAAGTAAAGTATTTCCACCTAGTAGCTTTCAGACATCAAATGCATCTTCGAATTGGTTAATCCTGTTCCTCACCACGGCAGCAGGTATCCAATGAAACATGATGAGACAAAGGAATGTATTCATTTGAAAAAAAAAATCATTTAAATCAATATAATAAACGTTATTACCTTATACTGCATACTTTATTAGTTTCTGTTAGTTCTTTTTTTATATACTGTAATATAAATATATTCGCATGCTTTCCTTAACCTTTTCACCGCTATAGAAAGTTATTCCGGTCTCTTTGTAGGAGGGAAACCCAGGATTTCTCCAACATAATTTAGATAAGCTCAATGTTATTTTATGTTAATTAGGGTGACACATCTTTCTTTCGATAAATATTAGTGGATAAATGTATCCGTGTTCAGTTTATAGTCAAAGTGTTACATATTCTCGAAGAAGAATTCATCTAGTTTTCAACGGTACCAAATATGTCACTATGGCACAGTCCAGTTCAGTATACTAGTATTTTCTATGAAAATTGTGTACTGGTTTAATGCTTGTGTCACACTTTCTTGGTATCTTGCCATGTAAGTGGCGTATGGGTCAAACGCCAAGAAGTGAGGCATATTTTGTTCAAAATTAAAGTCCTGTGACGTACATGGCATATGTGTGGCATTCCTGTGGCATATCTGGGATTTGTATGGGGTTCAAAGGACGTAAAGTTATGGCATACTGAGGCGTATGCGTGGCGTGTGATGTGTTGCTACGGCATAATCGTTTTGTTGGCGTGGCGTGGTGTTTCGTTCTTACGTGTGACGTTGCTGCTGCGTACCTACGGCATATCTGCGGCATTCACGCTGCATTCGTTGTCAGAAAGCATCATGCTAGCAAAGAAGTCAGGACCCCAAAGGGAAGAGGGAAGACATCAGCCGCATCCACCCAGCCAGTCCCGGAGCCACCTTCATCAGACACGTCAACTAAAGTGTTCGCACAGCGTAATAGGTGTTCGAACAACGTTTCTGCTACGTCACTGCTGCGTAGCTTTAATTTTTACGGCGTACACGTGACGTATGTGTGACGTATCAAAGCTGCTACATAAGTGCGGACTTAAAAATACGCCGCACCCTGGCGTACAAGGAGATCGTGTTACGCATCCTAGAGTATTAGCTACATAAGCTAGCGATGCTGTGACGTTCCTTTCTTACTGCCATGTATCCTGATACACCGTACATACGCAAGGCTGAAACGCCAATGTGTGACACAAGCATAAAGCTAGACGGCCTTTCGATTTCATAAAATCGGTGACATTTCCCCCTGAAATGTGGTCATTGTGATAGATGTTTATTTCTGTAATATCTCACAAAATATCAGGCCATTCTGTGGCTGAGAAGTTATTTAATTTGAGGCGATTCCTGAGCAAATAATGTGCATGAAATCGCTCGCTTCGCGCAGTCAAGCAGACAGAGGAAGTCCATGTGCACATGCGTAGGTTTACCACCTTCTTCTTCTTTTGGGTTTTACGGCAGCTGGCATCCACAGTGTTGCATTACTGCCATCTACACGTTTACCTTGACCGTGCACGGACAGTAACATCATTCTGTCGCTAAACGAACAGCTGATCACACCGAGGTGCTCGCTGAGCGCCGATATTTATTAGTTTGGTCCTGCGTTTCCTTTCCATCGTATATAACATAACGTCTTTTCTTCTCGCGTTCCGTTACTGTAGTCGGTCTTTCACGTTTCATTCGCACACTCACGTCCTCCATTTTTCTCTCCTGTTTCAAATTTGTATCCCACAATGCCTTGCATGAACGGGGAAAGCCCATCATGTCATGCATGACGTAGTATCTTGAATTGGGTCATGGTGAAGCAGGAAGAAATAGCGGAGAATTTAGGGCCAAATGGCCTTAAATTCATTAATTGTTCTTTTTTTTTTTAAATAATAAAATTGGAAGTCTGTGATTGGAATTCAGTAGCTTTCAGTCCACTAAACAAAAATAACTGGGTGTCGGGGAAAATTCTTTTTATGACCTACACTTGAAAAATCTGAAAGGGAGTCTACCTTTAAACTGAATTCATCACAAAGTTACTTGGTGTTAATGGTATTTCTTATATAAATTTATATAATGTATATAGCAGTCTGTATATGAAGTTACAGAGTGGTGAAAGAGTTCTTAAAGCTTCCTAATAGGCTTAATAAATCCACTGCTTTTGGATTAAGCAGATCAGAACCATGGCTCAAATCATCACAGTGTTACATTGAGTTTTGGCGTCAGCTACGGCTTTGTTTCCTGTTTCTACAAAGCATGCTGTGTCCACTATGTCCAAAGTCCAATATGTATCCTGTTGATCCATTTCAACTCGACTAAAAAAATATATATATGTTACAGAAAAGGTTTGTATCTGAGCAGCATATTACATAAGAGATGACTTTTCAGATTAAAAAAGAAAACATAATGAAGGCTGCTGGGTTTTGGTGCAAAATGAAGAAGCGAGTGTGTCCAGTCAAAGTGTCCAGAAGAACTGTGGCTGGTTCCGTAAGATGCTCAGTAAAACCTACAGCTCATTTCCGCATAAAACTGCACTCACTGTATGAGACTACTATTTTTTTATTTTTTTAAAGCAAAGGGTCGTCTCACACCAAATATTGACTTCGTTTCATTTATTATGGCTTACTGTTTACTGTTTATAGTATTTTTTTAATGTTGAAACACTTCATTTCATTATTTTTAAAGCCATTTTTCATCCACAGCATTTCTTTACATGTGCCTAAGACTTTTACACAGTACTGTACTGTAGATGCTGGCTCCAATGCAAATACTCTTTGTAATATACAGTATTATTGTTTCTGTCGTAAAAACTCACTCTAAGTGATAACAGGACCTGACTTGTCTCATGGACGTTCCACAACATTAAACGTAACTATAAATGTAAAAAGGTAAAATAAATGAATAAAATTGCTGTGTTCCGAGAGGAATAAAACACTTCAATGTGTTCCGATATAGCTGATATGGGAACGGCATTACACCACGACTGGTTTTTTTTCCCCTTACAACTATATATGCCACACGTGACTGGCTTGTACATGCACATTTTAGCAATAAATATACTTACTTTCTGTTCGGGGAACATGGAACTGGCTTGTTATACAGTAGTATATGCATACTATACAGTCATGCTGTGAATTATTGGCACCCTTTGTAAAGATAGGTGAAAGGTTATAAAAAAAAACCTTCAACAAACAAACTTTGACAACTTTTGTCAAAAATTCAGTTAAAGGTTAGATTTATCTTATGTGTTTAGTATGATATTAAGCCAATTAACCACAAATTTAAGCAAAGATCATTTTTCACAGTCCAGTTTTTTTATCCCCCACTGGCTGAAAGGCCTGAAGGGGGATTATGTCGTGACGATGTTTGTCCATCCATCCACCCATCCATCCCAGGAAGGGTACTATTACAGAAATGAACATATATCACAATGACCAAATTTAAGGAGGCACTAATCAAAAGGCTGCCTAGCTTTAATGTTTTCAGTTGAAAATCCCCCTGGCTGAAATGTCAAGTCAAGTTTGTTTGTATCGCGCTTTTAACAACAGACATTGTCCCAAAGCAGCTTTACAGAATCTGAATGACCCAAGACATGAGCCAATTTTATCCCTCATCTATCCCCAGTGAGCAAGCCCGTGGCGACGGTGGCAAGGAAAAACTCCCCCAGACGACATGAGGAAGAAACCTCGAGAGGAACCGGACCCAAAAGGGAACCCATCCTCACCTGGACAACAACAGACAACATGACTATAACATTAACAGTTTTAACATGAAGTCAGTTTGGTTGATGTTATAAACTCTTCATTCATGGAAACTTGAGTGCAAAACTGTTCATGACAACTGCAGTCCTAAAGTTAGCAAGCCAACTGTAGTCCTCAGCCATAAAAGCATTACTGTAAGTGTCCAGAGTGTCTTCCAAGTGTGACTTTCAACTGTCCATATGGGGCCGTCCTCCACAGGAGCGATGTGATGAGACTCCAACCAGACACAGGGCACCAGGATGGATCAGGCAGGTCTGAGGAGCAGAAGAGGTCAGCATCTCAGGATTGACATATAACTCAGAGGGACAGATTGGGGGGGGGAGAGAAAACACAGGTTGTTAGGTATGCCCACTGTCACCTGAATAAGTAGGTACAGTATACGTTTTGCGCTGAGTACAAGCAGGGACTCCAGCAAAACTAACTATGACAGCATAACTAAAAGGAGAGAGCCAGAAGGTAACACAGGCATGAGGGAGCCCCAGGACATAAAGCAGCAGCCACTACACCATCAACAAACTCGAGTGAGCAAGCAAGTGGGGGACTGACAGCATCCATACATCCCAGTTTACAAAACATTCCCATACAAAACACTCTATGTCTGAGGACCCTCCAGATCTACTCCTTTACCTCATAAACACCATTAACAAAAGGCTTGACTAAACAGATATGTTTTCAGCCTAGACTTAAACGCTGAGACTGTGTCTGATTCCCGGACACTACTTCGAAGGCTGTTTCATAACTGTGGGGCTTTGTAAGAAAAGGCTCTGCCCCCTGATGTAGCCTTCATTATATGAGGTACCAGCAGATAGCCTGCACCTTTTGATCTAAGTAGGCGTGGCGGGTCATAGAGGACCAGAAGTTCACTCAGGTACTGTGGTGCGAGACCATTCAGTGCTTTAAAGGTCAATAGTAGTACTTTATAATCAATACGAAATTTGATTGGGAGCCAATGCAGTGTGGATAAGACAGGGGTGATGTGGTCATATCTTCTAGTTCTAGTAAGGACTCTTGCTGCTGCATTTTGAACTAACTGGAGCTTGTTTATGCACTTATTGAAACATCCAGACAGTAAGGCATTACAATAATCCAACCTGGAGGTAACGGAAGCATGAACTAGTTTTTCTGCGTCATGTTGTGACATTAAATTTCTTATCTTAGCAATATTTCTGAGATGAAAGAAAGCTATCCGGGTAATGTTATCAATGTAAATTTTGAATGAAAGACTGGGGTCAATAATCACTCCGAGGTCTTTTACTGCTGCACGTGAAGAAACAGAAAGGCCATCCAGAGTTACTGTGTAATCAGAAAACTTACTTCTAGCTGCATGTGGTTCTAGTACAAGTACTTCAGTCTTGTCAGAGTTAAGCAGAGGGAAGTTAATAAGCATCCAGTGTCTAATGTCCTTCACACATTCCTCAATTCTATTAAGCTGGTGTCTCTCATCAGGTTTTGCAGAAACATACAACTGTGTATCATCAGCATAACAGTGGAAACTAATACAATGTTTACGAATAATATCACGCAGAGGTAACATATCAAGAAAAAAGCAGTGGACCCAAGACAGAACCTTGTGGAACACCAAACTTTACTTCAGTATATCTAGAAAAATCACCATTTACATCAACATACTGATAGCGATCAGTTAAATAAGAGCTGAGCCAGGAGAGGGCCGTTCCCTTAACTCCCACAACATTTTCTAGTCTATCCAGAAGAATGGAATGATCACTGGTATCAAATGCTGCAGTAAGTTCAAGCAACACAAGCAGCGAGACACAGCCCTGATCAGACGCCAACAGTAGGTCGTTTACTACTTTAACCAGAGCTGTCTCTGTGCTATGATGAGGTCTAAATCCTGACTGATACATTTCATGGATGTTATTCCTACAGTATGTAAATATGAGCATAACTGCTGTGCCACAGCTTTTTCAAGGATCTTGGAGATAAAGGGGAGGTTTGATATTGGCCGATAATTGGACAGCTGACAGGGATCGAGGTCAGGGTTTTTAATCAGGGGTTTGATAACTGCTAGTTTAAAGGATTTGGGTACATAGCCGATCCTAAGAGAAGAATTTATTATTTTTAGAAGCGGTTCAATTACTTCAGGTATTATCTGTTTGAATAGACGTGTAGGTAAGGGATCTAGTACACAAGTTGAAGCTTTTGATGTGGAGATTAATGAAAGTAATTCAGTTTCTCTAAGGGGAGTAAAACATTCTAATTGCTGATCTGATACAGTTATATTGTTAACTACAGGGTCACTTACATTGTCTGACCTTAAATTAGTAGTTTGAATTTTTTGTCGGATATTCTCAATTTTGTCATTAAAAAAAATTAATGAAGTCGTTGCTACTACATACTGCAGGTGTGCATGTGTCTATAGTTGACTTATTCCTGGTTAATTTTGCTACAGCATTAAATAGGAATCTAGGATTATTTTTGTTATCTTCTATTAGGGAGGAGAGATATGTTGATCTCGCAGCACTAAGAGCTTTTCTATACTTCAGGAACCTCTCCTTCCACGCTAATTTGAACGCTACCAATTTTGTTTGACGCCATTTACATTCCAATTTTCGAGTGGTCTGTTTTAAAGTGCGAGTGTTATCATTATACCAGGGTGCTAATTTTTCCTCTCTGATCATTTTCCTTTTAGAGGAGCTACATTATCTAAAGTATAGCGGAACGTTGATTGATCAAGTTCTGCAGGGGCTGACAGTGACCCAGTCAAAGTTGATAACTCCGGGAGATCATTTATAAAGCTCTGTGCAGTAGTTGACGTGAATGTACATTTAATACAGTAGCATGGTGAGGTGCATATATTATTACTCAGACATATTTTGAATGTGATGAGATAATGATCTGAGATAACTTCAGACTGTGGAAGTATAACTATATATTCTACGTTTAACCCGAATGTTAGTATTAGATCGAGGGTGTGTCCACCATTATGGGTCGGTCCTATGACATTCTGTTTAACCCCTACTGAATCTAAAATGGACATAAACGCTGTTTTCAAAGGGTCTTCTGGGATATCGAAGTGAATATTAAAATCTCCAACAACTAAAGCTTTGTCTAAGGAAATAACCAGGTCTGAGATCAAATCTGCAAATTCAGAAAGAAACTCAGAATATGCCCCAGGGGCATGTAAATAATAAGTAACGGAATTAACTGGGTAGACTTATTTTTCAAGGCTACATACATTATATTAGTATGAAGAACTTCAAATGTATTAAATTTATAACCAGGTTTTTGTGTTACACCTAGATAATCATTATAAATAACTGCGACGCCTCCTCCTCTGCCAGTTAGACAAGACTGGTGTATGTAACTGTATCCAGGAGGACTCGCTTCATTTAATGCTATATATTCATTTGGCTTCATCCATGTTTCTGTTAAACACAGTACATTAAACTCCTGATCAGTAATAAGTTCATTAACCATTAGCTCTTTAGATGTAAGAGATCTAATATTTAAGAGCCCCACCTTTAGATCAAAGGTGCTGGCAGCAGCTGTACAGTCAGTATGATCTAATTTTATATTGATTAGGTTACTGGAACAAACTCTCTGAGTATTTCTACTTTTTGTTGAGCTCGGGGAACAGACACAGTCTCGATGTCGTGGACCCTGAGTGACGACTCTGTGCAGCTAGCAAACAGTCAGTTTAGCCTGTTCGTCTGCTCCCTGGCCTTGGCTCTGGATTGTCAGAAATTAACTAGGCCTGTTCTGAGACTATGACTTATGCTGCAAGAAATGAGAGCAGCACCTTCCCGAGTGGGATGGATACCGTCCCGCCCTAACAGGCCAGCAGTGCCCTCAAAATTAGCCCAATTATCTATAAAGCCCACACTGTTTTCAGAGCACCACCTGGACAACCAGCAGTTCAGCGACCATAACCTGCTGTAAGCTACATCGCCATGCCACATTGGGATGGGGCCAGAGCATATTACAGCATCGGACATCACCTTCACTAATTTAAACACCTCTACAAACTTACTCTTAGTAACCTCAGACTGACGAAGGTGTAAATCATTAGCTCCTGCATGGATAACTATCTTTGAAAACCTGTGCTTGCCTAGGACCCTAAGATTACCTGCTATGTCCGGCACCCTGGCTTCCGGAATACACCTGACTAAAGCTGCTGGTGCCCCTAAAGGCTGAGCTAATTTCACGTGCCGTATGATAGAGTCCCCTATAACCAGAGCTCTTTCAGGTTTCTTAGCGGGTGCATCACCAAGGAGATCAAACCTGTTTGACATGTGACACGGAGAGGAGTGGTGCTCCTGTGGGCGAGCCTCAGCAGTAGCTTTGGCTCTACGCTTATGCTGCCGAGTCGTCACCCATTCGCCCCGCTGTAAGGGCTCTAATGCCAGAGTTGGGGGATTACTAACTCCACCTAGGGCATCCAGACTTTCCCCTACAGAAACTACACTGTTCTCATTCTCACTGGCCTTCTCTAAAGCCTGGATGCATGCTTCTAGAACTGCAATCTTCTCTGTCAGAGAGCTAACTCATCGCACTTATCACAAATAAAGCTATCACTAGCGACGGAGGAAGAATGACTAAACATCCTGCACTCAGAACACTGAACAGGCTGAAGGTGTGCCATAATGAAAAGATTCACGTACCTTAATTGAAGATCTGTTGATATTAAAGCAGATCCAATGTGGATGGCCTCTGCTTGTGGTCTTTATGCAGGAGGAGAAAAAAAGAAAGCTTCTGGTCTTGGCGTTCTTCCGAAAAAAGGGGAAAAAAATGGAAAAGGAAAGTGAAAGTGGAAAGTACAAAAAGGAAAGCGAAAGTACAATAAAAAATGAAGAGGATACTGGAAAATTATTTGTAGAAAAAATAAAAAAAGATTAGTGATTAACGCCAGCACTCGCGGAAAAAAGACTCGTCGCAAACAACTCAGAAACCAGGAAGTGCGTAGCACAGAATGTGCATGCATGTGCGTTTTTTGGTTGTTGTTGTTCTTTTTATTGTATTAATGACTTCTATTTTTGTCTGTCTTTATTGTGAAAAAAGACTCGAGTCAGCTGTGAAGCTTGAAATTGTGACATCAGTTCATGGTATATCCAGGATATACCATGACTGACTCACACCATATCCATTTTTTAAGTTTTGATGTCATGAGATACATTCCTTAATCACTGGTGGTACTATTTTATGTCATGTGAGCCATCCTTGGCCAATCCCTGCACGGGAGTTTATTTTGATAAGGGATATGACAATCAATGTTATTTGCACTATAATATGTCCTCTATAGTATAAATATTGACTGTGTCTAATAATGTACTATTTAAAATTTAAAACCATGCGTTCGGAGGACAAACTTCCTTTCATTTTATTCACATACTGGGATCATTGGGTTGATGATCATAAGAGTATTGCAATGTTTTGTCATTTACATTTAGTTTAAAACTCTTTTAAGGTACATGATTGGATATAAAGAATCACTGTTTGCATTATTTTGTCTTTAATCCAAGGGTCACCTGATGTGAAACTCAGACATGTTCATGTAAACACAGCTTTGGCTATGTTAGTGTGGGGTGTATTTTTTTATATATCCCCCACTGGCTGAAAGGCCTGAAGGGGAATTATGTCGTGGCGATTTCCGTTCGTCTGTCCGTCCCGGGAAGGACACTCACCTTCTGAAATCAACTCCTCTCACAATTTTTGGAGGAATTTCACGAAACTTGGCAGTATTCTTTGTTATATGTCGGTAATATGCATATTCCAATTTTGTTCAATTCAGTCGCATTTTACCAGAGTTACGGCCCTTGATTACCAAACTCGTACTTTGACAATTTCATGAAAGCGTGCTTGTCTTCTGAAATCAACTCCTCTCACAATTTTTGCAGGAATTTTCCGGAACTTTGCTATATGTCGGTAATGCGCGTATTACAATTTCGTTCAATTCGATCACATTTCACCAGAGTTATGGCCCTTGATTACCAAACTTGGACTTTGACAATTTCGTGAGGGTGTATTAAGCACTTATAGCATAGATATAGTTGCCAGCGGGGAATATTGTGCTCTCAAAGCTCTCTTGGTTGTTTTTGTTTGTTTGTTTGTTTGTTTGTTTGTTTGTTTGTTTGTTTTACCCATCTTTACCAAGATAATTCTGGAGCAGTCCAAAGACATGCAGGTTAGGTTAACTGGTGACTCTAAATTGACCGTACACTGTAAAACCCGATAAGGTCACTGAGCTCAGAAATTTTATTGAAACCGATTACGTAAACATTTTTGAGGTAAGTAACTTAAATTTTTTTAAGGTAAGATTTCTTAAAAATTACAATTAAGTGTAACTATAGTGTAATTTTTAAGAAATCTTACCTTAAAAAATTTAAGTTACTTGCCTCAAAAATTTTTACGTAATCGGTTTCAATAAAATATTGAGCTCAGTGACCCTATCGGGTTTTACAGTGTAGGTGTGAATGTGAGTGTGAATGGTTGTCTGTGTCTATGTGTCAGCCCTGTGATGACCTGGCGACTTGTCCAAGGTGTACCCCGCCTTTCGCCCGTAGTCAGCTGGGATAGGCTCCAGCTTGCCTGCGACCCTGTAGAACAGGATAAAGCGGCTACAGATAATGAGATGATGAGATGAGAATTCTGGAGCACAGTGTAGGTCTTTTGTTGGCGTAATATGTGATAATAAGCATATCCAGTATCTAAATGCAGATTAAAGTCGACTTTAAGACTGTCACAAATGAAGACCACTACCTCCAGAAAGCAACAATGAAGCCTTCTGTAGGTTTTAGTATGACTTTTCATTATAAAGTTTTCTTTCGCAGCCTCTCTATTTCTGTCCCTCACGCTTATACACACTTCTGGGGTAAGCTGGGTTTTTAATCCCAGCTCTGTGAACACGTCTCTCAGGCTCAGTGTGCGCTATCACTACACTGATAGTCTACAGTAGAAGATTTCTGTGCTGATCTCTTTTCCTGTAGGACACCGTGGCTTGGTTATTAGTCTATAAAAGCATGTCTTGAAGTATATTATTCCTTAAATATGTCAGCAATTTGGGCGGCACGGTGGTGTAGTGGTTAGCGCTGTCGCCTCACAGCAAGAAGGTCCGGGTTCGATCCCCGTGGCCGGCGAGGGCCTTTCTGTGCGGAGTTTGCATGTTCTCCCCGTGTCCGCGTGGGTTTCCTCCGGGTGCTCCGGTTTCCCCCACAGTCCAAAGACATGCAGGTTAGGTTAACTGGTGACTCTAAATTGACCGTAGGTGTGAATGTGAGTGTGAATGGTTGTCTGTGTCTGTGTCAGCCCTGTGATGACCTGGCGACTTGTCCAAGGTGTACCCCGCCTTTCGCCCGTAGTCAGCTGGGATAGGCTCCAGCTTGCCGGCGACCCTGTAGAAGGATAAAGTGGCTAGAGATAATGAGATGAGATGTCAGCAATTTGCTAAAGATTAAAATTTCTTCATGAATTTTTTTAAACGGTTTATACAGTCACTGGCCACTTTATTAGGAACACCCATCCACCTGCTGTTTTCTGCAGTTCTCTAATCAGCCGATCCCTTGACAGCAGCACAATGAATAAAATCATGCAGATACAAATCAAGAGCTTCAGTTAATGTTCACCTCCAACATCAGAATGGGAAAAATTGTGATCTCAAAGTGTGAGACTTTCTTTCACTGTGGTATGGGTGTTGGTTTGAGCCAGATGGACTGGTTTGAGTATTTCAGAAACTGCTGATCTCCTGGGGTTTTCACACACAACAGTCTCTAGAGTTTACACAGAATGGTGCGAAAAACAAAAAACCTTGGGGGAGCGATAGTTCTGTGGGTGGAAACAAATGCTTTGTTGATAAGAGAGGTCAGGGGAAAATGGACAGATTGGTTCGAGCTGCCAGGAAGGATATTCCTATTAAAGTGGCTGGTGAGTGTATACGGGTCTGTCTCAGAAACCGGGTACTGTGGGGGTACCCTACTAAATATACTCAGTCAATAAACTTATACGGTTTTGAATGGTGATGTTGGTTTTAATTTGAAATAAAATGATGAAAGAAATAATACAGATAAAACTAAATCTTTGATGTGAATACTCGATTCAGAATTTGGTAAAAATTCTGCAAATTTGTGGAAAAATGGCGGCTTGATCTGGGACATGATAAACGGTCGACTACATGGCATTCCCTTAAAAAGGTTGTAGTCCACTGAAAAGTCTGCAGTTATCACTAATTGTATTTTAAGTTGTAACTTTATACACCTAAGGATTGGTGCGCTCACAGAATAATCATAACCGTAATAAAACATCATGCAAAATATTTGATCACCGTTGTAACTCCATTTTCCGCAGACCCAAAACCAATACGATCGTGTGTTTTGATCTAAACGGAAAACCTCAGGGTCAAGGTCACGACCTCACCAAAAGTAGTAACTTAAAATCACTACGCCATATAAAAATTTAGTTATAAATCTGTGATTTTGTTTTTTAAAACAAAAGCTGAAAGTTACGTATAGAATATGTTTCTTACAGAATATGTTACGATGGTAGCTGGTCCTGTATGAATTTCTGAGCTATAAAATGAGTTGTGGTCTATTTTTTACCGTAGCGTGTTAATTGTGTGTGGGGAAGGACACACATTAACAATTTGCATGTGTAGAATGGAATTTTCCACTCCAACAGTTAGAAGTTGATCGTGCTTCCATTTGCGGTCTTTCTGTTACGCGAGTGATCTGTTCGGACGTTATCACTGAAAAGGTGAGTTTTGACAGTTTTATTTTGTTTTAGTCTTGCAGTATAAGGCAATAGAATGTTTCTTTTTCATCTTACTTTCATATTTCGTAGTGTTTGCGTATTTTTGGCCAATATTTTGCAACCATGGTCAATTTAGATCGAACTTTTGATAGAATCAACGGCCAGTCATTTTGCCCCGCCCCCGCCTCGCGCTCTGTCCGATGTGGTAGTGATGTCCCGTTGCTCGCGCGCCGCAGCAGAGACCTGCGCGACCTTCAGTCGATACAGTCGCTGTTCTTTTACCGCCGCCGTTGTTCTCATCTTTCCGGTCCGTTCTTGATTTTTCCATTGTGTCCTATTGTTGTCATGCTCCGTCCAGGACATCTACTCCGCAGATTACGGATCTCCCATGCCA
The DNA here is from genome assembly GCF_027579695.1 of Neoarius graeffei. Taxonomy (NCBI): domain Eukaryota; kingdom Metazoa; phylum Chordata; class Actinopteri; order Siluriformes; family Ariidae; genus Neoarius; species Neoarius graeffei. Next base: position 33,143,202 of record NC_083582.1, on the reverse strand, counting down.
GCATTGATCCGGGACGGGAATTCCAGCTCACCTTTAACTCACTTCCTGGTTTTCACCCCTGCTTATTTAAAGGCCGTTGTCAGACCCTGACTTTGCCAGAACGGCTTGTTTTGCTATTCCAGCCGTTTCTGTGCTTTTATTGCATTTCATTGCATTGGTTTTTGCTCGAGCTATTTTTCTAGTTCATGGTTTTTGCACGTAGGGTTTTCTTCTTGTTTATGGTTTTTTGCTTGAGCGTTTTTGTCAAGTTTTTGTCTCTTTTTACCTGGACTATTTTGCCATTTGTTTTTGGTCCTGTTTGTTTACCTTTTTGCCACGCCCTTTTCCCTGGATTAAATCACTTTATTTATTGGATTACTGTCTGTGTTCTGCTTATGGATCCTTATCTCACCACACCTCCACCTCCCCTAACAATTGTCCTATTTCGCTATATCAAATACCCAAAATGTATCATATTATTGAGCAATTCCAGCGTTATGGACGTGACACTTGAACTCAAAATGGCAACAAATGACCCAGTGCATGTTTTATTGTCTCCCAGTATTTAAACAGGTGTTGCATATTTTAAGGCTGTACCATACTGGAGAAGTGATAGAACAAGAACAATTCCCATAGTACATCTAGGGCATGCCAGAAAATGCCAATAAAAGATGCGTTATGGACGTGACAGAAAAAGTATCACTTTTCATGGGTGACTGTACATATTTATCAAACTCTGTGAAATTGTAAACCTAATGTCGAAATGGAGATATCCATTTGATAGAGGGGTCCAAGGTGAATATTAAAAAATCTTTGTTTAAAATATTTTGTATTTCATGCAGAGTTTCGGAAGGAAAAGTCAGCGTTATGGATGTGACGAAATTCCGTTATGGATGTGACGCGTCTGAAATAGACATGGCATATGTTTAGAAAATCAGCAATTTAACCACCATAACCCTTTGAAAAACTCTCTAAATATCAGCTAAAACTATCAAAGTTCTTAAATAATATTTAGGATGGCTATTGTTTTGCTGTTTTGTGGATTTTAGCATACATTTCTGTGGCTTGTGGCAATAATATAGAATTGTACATGATCAAAGTTGATTTTAACTTGGGTTTTACATTATAAGAAAGAAAGACTGACAGTGACACATTAGGTTGGTTACAAATTGGTTCAACTTATTCACATCTGTAAAATACAGGCCTAGGTGATATCTCTGGGAGTGGTTTTGATGTATTACATGTTGCTTTATTTTTGCATGGTGATGTTGACATTTACATGGAATTGCCTTATTCATATTTAAGTGAATAATCAATTCAGTCGTCATAACTTGGCATTTTTAACCCAAGCAATCAAAAAAAGGAAATTTATTCAATATTTTCACTCCTCTGTGAAGGAGGGGCTTTAATTCTTCATGATGTAGTTATTTTATATGTACGTAAATCAATTTTACAAAAGCATTTGAATTGTAATTTAAAAAAAATTCCACAGTGGAGGCCAGATAAAGCAAGATACTATCTTTATTCTTATTAAACATGACAAAAGAAACATTGAATGTTAGGTAAATGCAAAAAAAATAGTAAAATTAGAAAATTTATTTTTTGACCTTAATGTCCCAAATGAGAGACCAGTTTCTGAGACGGACCCCTATTTGTTTGTCATATCTACTTCCTCCCTCTTGAAGCACTACAGGTACAAAGGTTGCCATAAGTTCCTCCACTGCATTAAACAGGTACATGGTGTGTTCTAATGATCTGCCTTACCAATACTCGTCCACCAGGATGCTCTCTTTGACTGGCTACAGTCACTCCAAGCCACATGCCTTCTATAATCTCCGATGGCTCCGCTACATGAGAAAAACCAAAGCAGAATCCTTTGACTTCCTCATAAATATAATGATTATATATAGATAATATACTAGTGCATCTCAAAAAATTAGAATATTGTGAAAAAGTTCAATATTTTCCATCAGTTATTTAAGAAAGTGAAAATGTTATATATTATAGACTCATTACATATAAACTAAAATGTTTCAAGCATATTCAAGAATATTTCATTTCGAGTTTGAGTAAAACAGTATGAACACAGTGTATCTCTCGGTCTAGTTCAGTACACACAACCACAATCATGGGGACGACTGCTGACTTGACTGTTCTCCAGAAGATGATCACTGATGCCCTCCACAAGGAGGGTAAGCCACAAAAGGTCATTGCTGAAAAGGGTGGCTGGAAAAGGTGCACAAGCAACAGGGATGGCCGCAGTCTTGAGAGGATTGTCAAGAAAAGTTGATTCAAGAACTTGGGAGAGCTTCACAAGGAGTGGACTGAGGCTGGTGTCAGTGTATCAAGACCCATCACGAACGGACATCTTCAAGAAAGGGGATACAACTTTCGCATTCCTAATATCAAGCTACTCCTGAGCCAGAGACAATGTCAGAAGTGTCTTATCTGGGCTAAGGAGAGAAAGAAATGGACTGTTGCTCAGTGGTCCAAAGTCCTCTTTTCAGATGAAAGTACATTTTGCATTTAATTTGGAAATCATGATTCTAGAGTCTGGAGGAAGAGTGGAGAGGCACAGAATCCAAGGTGTTTGAAGCCCAGTGTGAAGTTTCCACAGTCTGTGATGATTCGGGGTGCCATGTCATCTGCTGGTGTTGGTCCACTGTATTTTATCAAGTCCAAAGTCAACACAGCCATCTACCAGGAGATTTTAGAGCACTTCATGCTTCTATCTGCTGACGAGCTTTTTGTAGATGCAGATTTCCTTTTCCAGCAGGACTTAGCACCTACCCACAGTGCCAAAACTACTACCAAATGGTTTGCTGACCATGATATTACTGTGTTTGATTGGCCAGCCAACTTGCCTGACCTGAACCCCACAGAGAATCTATGGGGTATTGTCAAGAAGAAGATGAGAAACACCCGACCCAAAAATACAGATACACTGAAGGCCACTATCAAAGCAACCTGGGCTTCAATAACACCTCAGCAGTGCCACAGACTGATCGCCTCCATGCCACACCGCATTGATACAGTAATTCATGGTAAAGGAGCCCCAACCAAGTATTGAGTGTATAAATGAATATACTTTTCAGAAGTTGGACATTTCTGTATTGTAAATTCTTTTTAGATTGATCTTAGGGAATATTCTAATAATTTGAGATACTGGATTTCTGATTTTCATGAGCTATAAGCCATAATCATCAAAATTAAAACAAAAAAGGTTTTAAATATTTCACTTTACATGTAATGAATATATAATATATGAAAGTTTACCTTTTTGAATTAAATTATGAAAAAAAGGAACTTTTTCATGGTATTCTAATTTTTTGAGATGCACTAGTATAGTAAGGATATAGTAACTATTTACAACTGTGGTGAGCAGATAAGCATCTCAGCATGCAACAGCAGAAGACCACATTGGGTTCCTCTCCTGAGAGCCAAGAACAGGGATCTTAGAATCAAGAACAAGTTCCTATTAAAGTGGCCAGTGAGTGTAGTTACATTTACTAGCCAATTTAACTAACACAGGTTAGTTTTTCAGGTTAGATTTTTCTTTCTCAGAGTTAATAAGAGAGAGAGAGAGAGAGAGAGAGAGAGGGAGAGAAAATCAGCTGAATTCAATCTGAAAGTGCAAAGTCTTCTGTCCTGAAACTTTCCAACGGAGCAAAATGTACAGATCATTACAAAACTCTGACACTGGAGAGTCTTTCCATTCTTACAGAAAGCTTCACCGTATCAAGAACATATCTTTTCTGTTTATTATTAGCCTTCGCCTGGGATTTCGTTTACAGTTGGCATTGTCATAGTCATGCTGTTATAGAAACTTAATCAACATCTTCTGACCAGTCAGATTGGAGAATTGAACAGTCAGTTTTCTATGGTAAGCTTGAAAAAGATTCCCAGTATCTCATCAACAATGCTTTTTAAAATAAAATCAAGGCATTTGATTTGATGGTGTGTTATAGCTCCACTTTGCTTTGTCACCAACTTTTAGACTTCATCCATCCATCCATCCATTATCCATAACCGCTTATCCTGTGCAGGGTCATGGGCAAGCTGGAGCCTATCCCAGCTGACTGGGCAAAAGGCAGGGTACACCCTGGACAAGTCGCTAGATCATCGCAGGAATGATACATAGAGACAAACAACCATTCGCACTCACATTCACACCTACGGTCAATTTAGAGCCACCAGTTAACCTAACCTGCATGTCTTTGGACTGTGGGGGAAACTGGAGCACCCAGAGGAAACCCACATAGACATGGGGAGAACATGCAAACTCCGCACAGAAAGACCTTCGCCGGCCACGGGGCTCGAACCCGGACCTTCTTGCTGTGAGGCGACAGCGCTAACCATTACACCACCGTGCCGCCCACTTTTAGACATATTGATCCATTTTATTTTTCCTGAGGAGGCGGTTTAATGTGTACTCCTGCAGTCCTTTAGCTTCCTGCGAAATGGCTCACTTCTGGAGCTTTTCCAGCTTCCTTTTTTCAGCCCCATCTTTTCACATTAGCCAGGTTAATGTAAACATTTGCGTCAGGGGAATGGTGCCAGACCGAGCCAGGCGAGCTAAACTCATCCCGTTTGTGAGTGGGAGAGCAGTTTGTGCTTAATTCAAAGCTGAGCATTAGTGACTAATGGTAAGCATGGCTCCCACCTGTGGAAAAATCGTCATAAAAAAGAAATGCAATAAAATAGCCAAAATAGTGTCATGTTAATTACGCTCACATGACCAACTGAAAGAGGTCGGACTTATCTTTTTTAAATATTGACTTCAGGCTTCCTTGGTGCATAAATGAAGTACAGACCAGCACAACTTATCAACTTATCAGTAGAGCTGTATTGCACAGTTTCACTAAAAGCATACTGAAATGCTTTTCCAGTAACTGTGAGTGTCTTGGACTGGACCCATTGAACCTTTCTTCACAGGAAGTGGTACAAACTAAAAATCTTTTAAAATCTACTTGTCAGTTGTTCATTTTTTCTACCATTTTACTGTTTCTCTGCCAAAATAAGACACTGGCTGTGACTGGTGAAAAACAAAAATACAAGTTAAAAAAAATAAAATACAATAAAAAACAAGAAAATGTGGTAAGTATGAAGTCATTGTTGTAAGTACGAAAAAAAAAATCACTTGAGGGAGGAGGTAATATCCTAAGGAAAAAAAGTCAGAAAGTTAAGAGAAAAACCTTGGATAGTCTCCAAAATTATAAAGTCATAAATTTGCGAGAAGAACATCTTCCTGGCTGCAGTGCATTCTGGGAAATGTAGTCAAAAATCTCTTCACGCTTTATTTAAATAATATTGCCTGGCGTGGGCGGCACGGTGGTGTAGTGGTTAGCGCTGTCGCCTCACAGCAAGAAGGTCCTTGGTTCGAGCCCCGGGGCCGGCGAGGGCCTTTCTGTGTGGAGTTTGCATGTTCTCCCTGTGTCCGCGTGGGTTTCCTCCGGGTGCTCCGGTTTCCCCCACAGTCCAAAGACATGCAGGTTAGGTTAACTGGTGACTCTAAATTGACCGTAGGTGTGAATGTGAGTGTGAATGGTTGTCTGTGTCTGTGTGTCAGCCCTGTGATGACCTGGCGACTTGTCCAGGGTGTACCCCGCCTTTCGCCCGTAGTCAGCTGGGATAGGCTCCAGCTTGCCTGCGACCCTGTAGAAGGATAAAGTGGCTAGAGATAATGAGAATGAATGGGGATTGCCTGGCGTTGAGTGGTATATCAGATATCTCATCTCTCAGATATATTTCATGATATTCCACTCGTCTTCAACTCATTCAATATCATGCGAGCTGAATAGAATATATCTGATATACCATGAAAAAAGCCAGCCATTATTATTATTATTATTATACATTCCTTTCGGGTGTTTAACGAGTCTTTCTCTTTCAAACTTCTCTCAAAACCTTCTGTATTTAACAAAGCAAACCTGGCGGCCATCTTTGTTTACAAATTGTCCCAGTCGCTCGCTAGTGCGGAAGTTTTACGTCTCTGACGTTTGAAATCATGTTGTCTTGACAACCATGCAATATTGAAAACCATATTCAACGCTCATTCTCCATTGGGTAGAGTGACGTAATGCACGTAGGATAAGCGATATGCTAACAATATTGTACGCTATCAAACCAAATGAATGAAACCCACTAGAAGGGAATAGAACACGTTTTTATTCCATCGGAAAAGTGTCCTGTATGTAGAATAGTTGTTTATATTACACACCCAAGGAGGAAAGCATGCGTTTCCTGTAACTCTCAGCTCAGCTCTGGTGGTGTGATGCAGAGGTGGAAAAACCCGGGTGCAGAAAGTAAAAACCCTGCCACATTTTTGCTCCAGCCAATTCAATGAACCAGCTGATCCTAATTACCACATCCCCTAAGCCAGGTTGATGAGCTAATTGGTGAAATCACCTGTGTTGAGAGCACAGGCAGAAGGAAAACCTAAGCAGGACTTTTACTTTGTTTTAAAATTAATTGTTTTAGAATAAAAATAAAATTATTTTATGTAATTTTATTTCTCTATTGTTTACTGTTTTTGTTTTTACTTCTGTAAAGCACATTGAACTGCCATTGTGTATGAAATGTGCTATATAAATAAACTTGCCTTGCCTTGCCTTTGTCAATCCAGTTTTTCCACCTCTGGTGTGATGACGCTCAGTTTTGCAAAATGAGGCGTCGGCAATGTCTTTGAGTTACAAGGGGATTTTTCTCATACATATTTGTGACTTTTTATTCATAGAATTTGGGGGGGGGGGTTCCTCGCAAATTTATGACTTTATAATCTCAGAGAATATCCAAGGTTTTTTTCATATGTTGACGACTATAATCTTGAAAATATCGGACATTTTTTCTCGGACTATTACCCCCTTCCTTAGCTCTGTATTTCTTTTTTTCTTTTCACCTACAATTGCCTTAATATGCCAACATAGATAAGTGGGGTTTTTTTTAATAAGTTTATTTCAAATAAATGTTTTCTTTCTGTCTTATTTACAGTGCGAGTTAATCTAATTAACCCTCAAGCCATTTTGACAAATTTATTTGTAAATTCATAAATCTTGCTACTTCAGAATAATGCTTGCATCCTATAACACAGCGTTTCTCAACCTTTTTTCAGTCACGGCACCCTTCAGAAGTCCAACCCCGATTCCAAAAAAGTTGGGACAAAGTACAAATTGTAAATAAAAACGGAATGCAATAATTTACAAACCTCAAAAACTGATATTGTATTCACAATAGAACATAGACAACATATCAAATGTCGAAAGTGAGACATTTTGAAATTTCAGGCCAAATATTGGCTCATTTGAAATTTCATGACAGCAACATATCTCAAAGTTGGGACAGGGGCAATAAGAGGCTGGAAAAGTTAAAGGTACAAAAAAGGAACAGCTGGAGGACCAAATTGCAACTCATTAGGTCAATTGGCAATAGGTCATTAACATAACTGGGTATAAAAAGAGCATCTTGGAGTGGCAGCGGCTCTCAGAAGTAAAGATGGGAAGAGGATCACCAATCCCCCTAATTCTGCGCCGACAAATAGTGGAGCAATATCAGAAAGGAGTTCGACAGTGTAAAATTGCAAAGAGTTTGAACATATCATCATCTACAGTGCATAATATCATCAAAAGATTCAGAGAATCTGGAAGAATCTCTGTGCGTAAGGGTCAAGGCCAGAAAACCATACTGGGTTAGATGGCACTGCATCACATACAGGCATGCTTCTGTATTGGAAATCACAAAATGGGCTCAGGAATATTTCCAGAGAACATTATCTGTGAACACAATTCACCGTGCCATCCGTCATTGCCAGCTAAAACTATAGTTCAAAAAGAAGCCGTATCTAAACATGATCCAGAAGCGCAGACGTCTTCTCTGGGCCAAGGCTCATTTAAAATGGACCATGGCAAAGTGGAAAACTGTTCTGTCGTCAGACGAATCAAAATGTGAAGTTCTTTATGGAAATCAGGGAGACTGTGTCATTCGGACTAAAGAGGAGAAGGACGACCCAAGTTGTTATCAGCGCTCAGTTCAGAAGCCTGCATCTCTGATGGTATGGGGTTGCATTAGTGCGTGTGGCATGGGCAGCTTACACATCTGGAAAGACACCATCAATGCTGAAAGGTATATCCAGATTCTAGAGTAACATATGCTCCCATCCAGACGACGTCTCTTTCAGGGAAGACCTTGCATTTTCCAACATGACAATGCCAAACTACATACTGCTTCAATTACAGCATCGTGGCTGCGTAGAAGAAGGGTCCGGGTACTGAACTGGCCAGCCTGCAGTCCAGATCTTTCACCCATAGAAAACATTTGGCGCATCATAAAACGCAAGATACGACAAAAAAGACCAAAGACAGTTGAGCAACTAGAATCCTACATTAGACAAGAATGGGTTAACATTCCTATCCCTAAACTTGAGCAACTTGTCTGCTCAGTCCCCAGACGTTTACAGACTGTTGTAAAGAGAAAAGGGGATGTCTCACAGTGGTAAACATGGCCTTGTCCCAACTTTTTTGAGATGTGTTGTTGTCATGAAATTTAAAATCACCTAATTTTTCTCTTTAAATGATACATTTTCTCAGTTTAAACATTTGATATGTCATCTATGTTCTATTCTGAATAAAATATGGAATTTTGAAACTTCCACATCATTGCATTCCGTTTTTATTTACAATTTCTACTTTGTCCCAACTTTTTTGGAATCGGGGTTGTATACAAATTCTCAAGGCACCTCCATATAAAATATACGCAGTCACGCTGACCCCGGCAGTGACGTTGTGACATGGGAAAGGGGGTTGTGAGACAAATTTTGATGATGCATGAGGTGGCGATGATCTGCATTAGTGTCACTATCGTTTTTTGGAATTTTAATTAATTTTATTTTTCTCAATGTTAGAATATATAATTTTTTGCCGGCACCCCTAACGAAGCCAGATGGCACCCCGGTTGAGAAAGGCTGCTATAACAGCTTGATTACTTGGCTTCAGCCATATAATCCGGATGAGTTTTACACAAGGGAATGTGGTACAAACTAAACTTCTTTCAAAAACATGTGATTGTTCTTTTTTTTGTGGAAACGTGCATCTGTTTCTCCGACTAAATCAGACATGGGCTCACTGGATTATCACTCAATCATGGAGTTCAATTTTACAACTTGGCAAGTCCCGACTCCTCCGAGCTGCTTGCTGCTCTTTGCTTTACCCACAGCTTTGACAGCTGGTAAAAGATTGCCTGGCCCCGAGGTACACAGAAAACACAGCTACTCTGTCATGACATCACTCACGCAAAGCAATTTCACAGACTGAGTGCAAATACTTTGTGGTCAATCCAGCAGATGGGCAAAGTCAGTAAACGTGTGGGAATAATAAAAAAAAAGAAACATCACCGCGCCATCTGAATGACATGTTTGGGTTAGTTAGGAATTGCTGTATTCCTAATGAATTCAAAATGATGAAAAAATGACAGAAAATTCTCATTTTTTTAATTAAAAAAGGATTTTTACTCTGTTTTCATCTATTAGGTCCAGTTTGTCTTGACTGTTCAGATGCCTTTTTTTTCCAAGACGTTTTCTTTCCTTTCACATAGAAATACACACTGTGCACAAACATTTTAGCAGCCCAAGCACAAGATGACAGAATTCAGTGTCTTGTGCACTTTGTTTTTTTTGTCTCCTAGAGCAGGGTTTGAAAAACCCCAGGAACACTCAATCAGCCGTCCTTGCTCCTCACTCAGGCCTGAACTTGTCTTTTCTCTGTCGTTGCCTGCCCATCTCTCATTCCTCTGATGACAAACATGCTTTAGTGTCTTTTGTCTTCCCTCACAGTTGGAGATAAACCAAGCACGTATGGTAGACGGCAGCAATGCTCCAAGTAAATGAGCAAGTGAGATGTGGAATTTTCCTGGTTCAGTCCATATAAATTTGATTCCACATACAGAACAGGGCAAGGCACACAGGAAACAGGAGGAAAGAAAAGATAGATGATCAACAACAACAAGAATAAGCAACACTACATAGCCAAGATAGGACACGAGTTAAAGGGTCAGACTCTAAGTAACAATTGCTAAACACTTGCATCACTTTTTCCAAATATAACCCTAAAGATCTCCCGATCTTCCAAATTTTAGCAGATTTAATTTTTCCAAGGGCGGTAACTTAGTTACTTGTGTGAGTCACATCTTAACCAAGGGTACTTAGGCTAAGACCATGTTAATAATAGAAATCTTTTTGGCCAGGTAGGTAAGAATGAACATAATTAAATAATATTGGCTGGCATTGAGTGGTATATCAGATATATTCCATTCAGCTAGCATGATATTGAACGAGTCGAAGACGAGTAGCTGAATGGAATATATCTAACAGACCACGAAAAAAGCCAGCCAATATTATTATTATTATTATTATTATTATACACTCTTCATGTCAGCGTTCTTGAAGACCAACTCTAGCTTACCCTCAACTCGGTGCTCTTAGTGCAGCAGTCCAGCCAGCTTCCACCCAATGCAGCAGTAGTGTTAGTGAAGGCCGACGCTCGCTACTCGGTGCCGTTAGCGCGGTAGTCCAGTTATCTTCCAGCCAGCGTAACAATAATGTTAGCGAAGGTGAATGCTAGCTTACCCATGACTCAGTACTGGTAGCGCGGCAGTCTAATTACCTTCCAGCCAGTGTAGTGTTGTGTTATACCGCGAGTTGGCCTAGTGGTTAGCATGTCCACCTCTTGATCGTGAGTTCTACTCACGGTCGGGTCACACCAAAGACCATCATAAAAATGGTACCTACTTTGGCAAGGCACGCTGCAATACAGATGTGAGTGGGGAGTCAAAGTCTGGTGGTTACCAGAGGACTAGCCTGCCACTGTAACCCTAGCTATGTGAGAGGCCAAGGGCTACGGAGATCGGCGCCGCCCTGTGTGTCACATGGTGTGGGAAGGGATTTTGACAGTGTAGTGTTAGCGAAGGCCAACGCTAGTGCAGTCAATTCGAATATTTTTTTTTTCCCTGTGTAATTTACTTACTTACTTTTAAAATCAACATCGACAACTATATACAACAGAGCGACCCAGCAGCCAGAATTCTCTCAATCTTCCATTTTTAACAAAACAAACCTGACAGCCATGTTTGTTTACAAATTGTCACAGTTGCTCACTAACACGGCAGTTTAACATCTCCGTCATGTGACGTCATGTTGTCTTGACAACATGCGATATTATAACAATATTGCATGCTATCAACAAACCCACTAGAAGGGAATAGAATACATATATGTTATTTACCAGCTGGGAGGTCCGTATGGTGAAATACCGTGACCGAGGTCTTGAAAGTACTGAGCGAGGCCCTCTGGGGCGAGGTCAGTATTCAAGGCCGAGGTCACGGTATTTCACCATACGGACCGACCTTAAGCTGGTAAATAATATATTTATTTTTTCCTTTACCAAATTCTAACAGAAAACAAGAGCGCCCGAAAGGGAAAACCAAGCCAAGCCGCCATTTTGAATCCTCATTCATGGCTGTAATGCAAATGGCTTCCTCCTCGGTATACAAGTGCACTTCCATGGCAGGAAAACAACTACATTTTGCCGCCTATGTAGTCCCCTATTTATACAAATAGGAGTCATTCAGGATTCAGCCATGTTTTTGCTCAGCATTAGCAACAGTTAGAGGTTTTTAGCTTTCTCCTGCAATGTTTTCTTTAATTTTGTCTTCCTCAGGGTAGTAAAACTCGATTTCGCTGTGAAGACTGTCGTTATCGCTATCCATGCTGTAAAATTAATGCTATTTTCCTGAGAAATGCTGCCAAAAATTTATGATTTTGATAATCTTATAAATAAATCTTATAAAAAAAGATAAATGTTGACAAAAAATGCTACTATGTTGTTTGTTGTTGTGAATGAGTGAGTCTCCAGAGGTCCGTAACTGGGGTCCGAAACGGGTCCTACGATACGGACCCGCTCGCCAGCCAATCAGAGCGCAGGATTTGATGGAAACCGGGCTGCGAAAAAATAAATGTTTTTATTCCATGGAAAAAGTGTCCCGTATGTATAATAATATTCAATATAAGGGGTTTTGTGTTCAAATGTTTTTACCAGGATATGATTTTGAAGCAAATTCGAAGAAGGTGACTGAACAGAGTGCATTTTAGAAATGCTAGAAATTTAGTTCAGAATTCAGTATGCATGATGCAACTTCAGAACAATAACAATCACATTCAGACTTTGGTATTAAATTCAGTTCTTCTAATCGCATGATGACAACTCCATACATCCGAACTGACCGTAAATCATACCACAAGTTTTATAAATACACATCATCATAGTAGAATCATAAATAATTTATTGTCCCTACTGAAGCTTCGAAAAAAAAGGTTTTGCAAAATCTCTTTTATTCACTGGAGATGCAAAAGAAACAGATGCATCCTGGCAGACAGTGTAAACTTCGTGCATGTTGTGTGTTCCGTTCTATCACTAGGAGATGGTCTGAAAATAGGTTCTATGCTTGTTTATGTACAGACTCCTGGTAGGAGCCCCCAAAGAGAAAGCCTTACCACAGCTGAAGGTAAACGAGACCGGAGCCATCTACTCGTGTCCCATCACCACAGACCTGACAGACTGCACCAGAGTCAACCTCATCACCTCAAGTAAGCAAGTCTGCACCTAGATATCACCAGTAACGCTGTGTGCTTGGTTCAAGTCTAAATGACCAAATTTACCCATTTTATTAACAATCAAATGATTCTTATGTGCTTGACTCAGTTTTTCGAAATAAAAAAAATCATACAAATTGTTTGAAGAAAGTATCTTTATATTACAGTGAATGTGTATATTAATATCAGATTATTAAAGTGAAAAAAGTTTATTATATTATATTATATTATATAGAAACAAGTGTTTTACTGGGAAATACGCCACTCATATTTTTCATACGGGGGCGGCACAGTGGTGTAGTGGTTAGCGCTGTCGCCTCACATCAAGAAGGTCCGGGTCCGAGCCCCGTGGCTGGCGAGGGCCTTTCTGTGCGGAGTTTGCATGTTCTCCCCGTGTCCGCGTGGGTTTCCTCTGGGTGCTCCGGTTTCCCCCACAGTCCAAAGACATGCAGGTTAGGTTAACTGGTGACTCTAAATTGACCGTAGGTGTGAATGTGAGTGTGAATGGTTGTCTGTGTCTATGTGTCAGCCCTGTGATGACCTGGCGACTTGTCCAGGGTGTACCCCGCCTTTCGCCCGTAGTCAGCTGGGATAGGCTCCAGCTCGCCTGCGACCCTGTAGAACAGGATAAAGCGGCTAGAGATAATGAGATGAGATGAGGCTGCAGGAGTTGCATGTCTATAATACAAAGTCAATAACTGCAATCTGAGCTCCTGAGTCTAACAGACTGAGAGAACGATACAATGATTGTGTGAGTTGCATGTGAACAAGTTATATAATAAGTCTTAGTTCCCAAGACTCAGCGGATTTCAGGCAGATTTTCTTCAGAGCTGTTGCAAAAAGCAACATCTCTCACAGACCGATCCAGCCGCTGTCGGAAAAATCAAAGTGAGGCTCCGCCCCAAAACAGCACGTGTACCATGTACATACACGGGGTATAGTGAGTATACGGATACCCTATTAATGAATACGAGCAGTAGCCAACATGTGTGTGTACGCAGTAAGCCTGCTGCAGCATCTTATCATTTTGGTTTGTGAACATGCATGTTAACAATACCATAAACATAAAAGGATTGTGCACACCCTTTACATAGAGTCTACAGTACAGTCCGGGAATACAGAATGTTATTATGTTGATGCATGAAGTTCCTGCACCCTGTTAAAATGCAGCAGGATTCGCCCAGCTTGGTTTTACTGCATTCAGGTCACGAGACAAAAAACCTAAGCGATAAGACCTATTATTAAAGATAAATGTATACACAGGCTTGCTCCTTGGGGATCAATTAGGGATAAAATTAGCTCATGTTTTAAGTCGTTCAAATTCTGTAAAGCTGCTTTGCGACAATGTTTATTGTTAAAAGCGCTATACAAATAAACTTGACTTGACTTGATAGCATAAACTCTTCAGCTCAATCCCACATAATGATTCATTTTTGGGTTTTTTAAACCTTATTAAATAAATAAAAAACGGCGGGCGGGCAGCACGGTGGAGTAGTGGTTAGCGCTGTCGCCTCACAGCAAGAAGGTCCGGGTTCGGGCCCCGTGGCCGGCGAGGGCCTTTCTGTGCGGAGTTTGCATGTTCTCTCCGTGTCCGCGTGAGTTTCCTCCGGGTGCTCCGGTTTCCCCCACAGTCCAAAGACATGCAGGTTAGGTTAACTGGTGACTAAATTGACCGTAGGTGTGAATGTGAGTGTGAATGGTTGTCTGTGTCTATGTGTCGGCCCTGTGATGACCTGGCGACTTGTCCAGGGTGTACCCCGCCTTTTGCCCGTAGTCAGCTGGGATAGGCTCCAGCTTGCCTGCGACCCTGTAGAACAGGATAAAGCAGCTACAGATAATGAGAGAGAGAGGAGCAATTCCAGCGTTATGGACGTGACACTTGAACTCAAAATGGCAACAAATGACCCAGTGCATGTTTTATTGTCTCCCAGTATTTAAACAGGTGTTGCATATTTTAAGGCTGTACCATACTGGAGAAGTGATAGAACAAGAACAATTCCCATAGTACATCTAGGGCATGCCAGAAAATGCCAATAAAAGATGCGTTATGGATGTGACAGAAAAAGTATCACTTTTCTTGGGTGACTGTACATTTTTATCAAACTCTGTGAAATTGTAAACCTAATGTCGAAATGGAGAGATCCATTTGATAGAGGGGTCCAAGGTGAATATTAAAAAATCTTTGTTTAAAATATTTTGTATTTCATGCAGAGTTTCGGGAGGAAAAGTCAGCGTTATGGATGTGACGAAATTCCGTTATGGATGTGACGCGTCTGAAATGGACATGGCATATGTTTAGAAAATCAGCAATTTAACCACCATAACCCTTTGAAAAACTCTCTAAATATCAGCTAAAACTATCAGAGTTCTTAAATAATATTTAGGATGGCTATTGTTTTGCTGTTTTGTGGATTTTAGCATACATTTCTGTGGCTTGTGGCAATAATATAGAATTGTACATGATCAAAGTTGATTTTAGCTTGGGTTTTACATTATAAGAAAGAAAGACTGACATATTAAGGCGAAGGGAACAATTCTTGTGACAAATTGGTTCAACTTATTCACATCTGTAAAATACAGGCCTAGGTGATATCTCTGGGAGTGGTTTTGATGTATTACATGTTGCTTTATTTTTGCATGGTGAGGTTGACATTTACATGGAATTGCCCAGAGCTAACATTTGAGAGCTGTTACTTAACCTTAGCTAGCTAACATTTGAGAGCTGTTACTTAGCCTTGGCTACAGGGCTTTCCACTGAGGGCCTCTGCATGCTCTTGCGACAAGGCTTTCGCAGATAGCTTTTCACAGACAGTTGTAATTTATCGTTGAGCGGGGAGTAATAGGCGTGCGCGATGTTATTCACTGCCACAACGCAAGGGGGCGCGAAGTCGCGAAATCGCTAGGAGTAGTTGGTGGGTGTGGTTAGTGGAGTGTTTATCCTCCGGTTACTTATAATGAGTAGAACTGGAGTCGTATAGATGTACGTACTTCCTCACTTCCTCGATCAACCGCTCTTCGTGCTGCTCCATCTTCGCTCGTGTTTTTAAAAATGACGGTCGTGAAAACAAAACAAACCGGGAAAGTAGGGAAGCGGAAGTGTGTGTACAGCGGATGTAGAGTGGACCAATCAGAGCCCTCTTGTCTGCGACGCTGTCTGCGAGGCTTCTGCGGTGGTCACAATTTTTGGGAGGTGCGCGCAGAGCGTCTGCGAAGGTGGGGGGGCTACGCAGACGCTATCTGCAACGCCATCTGCGAGGACTGGGTTGTCAGCATAAATTGGCCTTGAGGCTCATACTAGCCAGCCATGACAAATAAGTAGCCAGCCGGGGGGAGTAAACACAAAACTAGAGACGACAACTCCCCTGTGTGAAATGGTGAGTGCTGCAGGGCGCATATCGCAGGCTATGAGGCTCCGATGCTCTGAGCCTGTGTGTGTTTGAGAGAGAGAGAGCAGCCCCTCCCCTCTCTGCTCCCTGAGTGGAGCTCGTCGCCTTGGTAATGGTGCTCAGCTGCAGGGAAGAGACACAATATGACAAGCAAAGAGCGCGTTTTCTCAGAGTTCCCTCTCCTCGAACAATGCTGATTTACACGGAAATGAAAGGAGCTATTCACAAAATTCTTGCACATTGCGCGCTACAAGGCTCCCATGAACACATTGATTTAATTTTTTTGTCCCTAGTGTAAAAAACGTGGACAATAGAGCGAGTTAAAAACAAGTGACATTTCTGAGGCCCACTTTACACGGGGATGGTCTGAAACAAAAACGCAAAAGTCCGTTTTCGTTCTCACTTTTTTCCGCGTCTACACGACCGTTTTCAAGGAGGAAATCTGCGTCTATACAGTGACGCATAAATGTGTGGAATTCAATTGGATGTGCATGCCAGGCGGCTAGGTGGTGCTGTGAAAGACCTCCGCTATGTCTGCACGCATGCGCAACGTCTTCCGTCTTTTCTGATCTGCACATCTGCGCCACGAAAACTTTGACTACTCTGGCTATGGTAAGTAAGAAAGTAAGTAAAAAAGTAAGAGCATGCTATACCCGCCTCTGTTCATTAACGGTATATGTGCAGATTCGGTATAGATGTTCGAAGGACTCCTGGACGTTTATTAAAGCTGCCAGAGCAGCTTGAAGGTCCGTTGGATCGATGTAATCAGACATGCTCTTACTTTTTTACTTACTTTCTTACTTCCCGGGCTGGCATGTACAGTATATGACATATGTATGACGTAAACGCGTACCTGACATGAGCAGATCCGAGCAGAGTTTCGCGTATTGGGTAGTTTAGATGGATATGCAACGGGGGCTGTTTTTAACCTATCCACTCTGGAAGGGGTTTTCAATTTTTTCCGTTTTTCAGCCTCAGAAACGCCGTCCCCGTGTAGACGAAAGGCACTTCCGATAAAATATTTAGTCGTTTTTACCCGACAGTGTCCTCGTGTAAACGGGCCCTGATTTTGTAGTAAAAGCGCTGTCAGGATTATAATGGGAGTCTATGGGGCAGCGCGCCTGTCCTCTCCTTACTTTCAGGCTTCTCATTCAAAAACTGTAAGTCCTATCGCTCAGGTAGACACATTGTGTGAATCAGGACAAGTGTGACTACAACTTTTGAGAAAATTGTGTGTGTAGAGTGAAATTTGTGGCTGAAAACAGTTTAAATGAGAAAGTTTGAGCTACTTTTTCAAGCTCTCTACACTCTAACTTAACGAGCTCCACTGAAGTGTAATGCCATAGACACCCATTATAAAGCCGGAATTTCTCCAGATTTGCTCATGGTGATTGATCTGGGACTGATCCAAAAGTATAGAACCTAGCAAAAAAGTTGAATGCCAGATCCACACAGGAGAAGTTTGTCTCCGTTTTAAAGTTTGAATCATGTCTCTAGGTGAAAGCATGCCAGAGCAGATACACTCCAACGACTCAGTTTGGTTTCATTTACAACCAACGGTGTCTTTTGATGCCAGCACGTAATTGAACGAGAGAAGACTGGTTTACCGGAGACAAAATAAGCGTCATCTCTGCTTCTGTTCCCTCCAACACACTACTGCCTCCACCGAGTGCGCGCACACACACCTCATGTCGGGGCCGCGGATGAGTTACTCTCCCTTGATCAACGAAGTCGGCGGGGAATTTGTGGTTATTATCAGTACAAACAGTGCGAATCACAACTTAAATGAGTGCAGTTCAGTTTGACATTATTGTCAGTCAGTTAGATAAACATTTAATTTTATTAAAATTGAAAATTAATATTTAGAGCGGGGCGGCACGGTGGTGTAGTGGTTAGCGCTGTCGCCTCACAGCAAGAAGGTCCTGGGTTCGAACCCCGGGTCCGGCGAGGGCCTTTCTGTGTGGAGTTTGCATGTTCTCCCCGTGTCCGCGTGGGTTTCCTCCGGGTGCTCCGGTTTCCCCCACAGTCCAAAGACATGCAGGTTAGGTTAACTGGTGGCTCTAAATTGACCGTAGGTGTGAATGTGAGTGTGAATGGTTGTCTGTGTCTATGTGTCAGCCCTGTGATGACCTGGCGACTTGTCCAGGGTGTACCCCGCCTTTCGCCCGTAGTCAGCTGGGATAGGCTCCAGCTTGCCTGCGACCCTGTAGAAGGATAAAGCGGCTAGAGATAATGAGATGAGATGAGATATTTAGAGCCTGTGGGCTACAAAAATAGTCATTAAAGTAGCCGGCTGGACTTAATTGTGTAGTCGGCTGTATGGCCAGCACCCGGCGCTTGTGGAAAGCCCTGTAGCTAGCTAACATTTGAGAGATGTTACTTAGCCTTAGCTTGCTAACATGTGAGAGATGTAGCTAACATTTGAGAGCTGTTGGTTAACCTTAGTTAGCTAACATTTGAGAGCTGTAACTAACATTTGAGAGCTGTTACTTAGCCTTAGCTAGCTAACATTTGAGAGATGTAGCTAACATTTGAGAGCTGTTACTTAACCTTAGCTAACTAACATTTCAGAGCTGTTGGTTAACCTTAGCTAGCTAATATTTGAGAGCTGTCACTTAGCCTTAGCTAGCTAACATTTGAGAGCTGTTACTTAGCCTTAGCTAGCTAACATGTGAGAGATGTAGCTAACATTTGAGAGCTGTTACTTAACCTTAGCTAACTAACATTTGAGAGCTGTTGGTTAACCTTAGCTAGCTAACATTTGAGAGCTGTAACTAACATTTGAGAGCTGTTACTTAACCTTAGCTAACTAACATTTGAGAGCTGTTGGTTAACCTTAGCTAGCTAACATTTGAGATCTGTAACTAACATTTGAGAGCTGTTACTTAGCCTTAGCTAGCTAACATTTGAGAGCTGTTACTTATGGTTAGCTAGCTAACATTTGAGAGGTGTTAGTTAACCTTAGCTAGCTAAGCCTTAGCTAGCTAACATTTGAGAGCTGTTACTTAGCCTTAGCTAGGTAACATTTGAGAGCTGTTACTTAACCTTAGCTAGCTAACATTTGAGAGCTGTAGCTAACCTTTGAGAGCTGTTACTTAGCCTTAGCTAGATAACATCTGAGAGCTGTTAGTTAGCCTTAGCTAGCTAACATTTGAGGGCTGTAGCTAACATTTGAGAGATGACGTTACTTAGCCTTAGTTAGCTAACATTTGAGAGCTGTAGCTAACATTTGAGAGATGTTACTTAGCCTTAGCTAGCTAACATTTGAGAGCTGTAGCTAACATTTGAGAGAAGTTACTTAGCCTTAGTTAGCTAACATTTGAGAGCTGTAGCTAACATTTGAGAGATGTTACTTAGCCTTAGCTAGCTAACACTTGAGAGATGCAGCTAACATTTGAGAGCTGTTGGTTAACCTTAGCTAGCTAACATTTGAGAGCTGTAACTAACATTTGAGAGCTGTTACTTAACCTTAGCTAGCTAACATTTGAGAGATGTAGCTAACATTTGAGAGCTGTTACTTAGCCTTAGCTTAGGGTGACCAGATTTCCCTAGTCTGAAACCGGGACACTTTTGCGCGCGACCATGCTCGCGCACGCACACCTTTTTTTTTACGTAAACGTGACACTCAGAGAGGTGCTCTTATCATTTTGTTGAAGCTCACATTTATCAACATCTCACATGAAATAAAACAAACAGGCATTTTGTTATCTAGTAACATAGTGGTATACAGATCAGTTAAATTATGGTCAGACAACAGATTTTGTAATGGCTGAGAATAGGCCAGGCTATGTCCATAGGCCAAATTTAAACTGATTTATTTCACCTGTTTGTGAGAACACCAAGAAGAATGCATATGCACATATAGGCTATATCTCTAAAATTGTATGCACTATAGCATGAACTTAAAAAGTAGATATGTGACCTCAATATAGCCTAGGTCAGAATCAACCTTACTAACCATTCCCCACAACTGAATGAATAAAGCAAGAAGATGTGTACAAAAGTGAACACTTTAATGGAAGGTGCAACAAGCTGTTCAACACAGCAATATGGCCAAACTGTCAGAATGGTATGTTAAACAGAAACAAAAAAGAGACAAGTGATTTGAGAATATACACTCAAACAAAACAGCACTAAAGGAGGAGAGGGGCGACAGCCCGAGGAAAGCCCCCACAGGAGCGCACATCATTTGCAACATAGGCTACCCAACTCAGTACAAGAACAAAGCACAGGAACAAAGCTAAGGCGACTGTCAATCCACCCACCCTAAAGGCCCGGTCCCACTGGCCGATGGACACAAAACGTATGCAAAAAGGACACAGCGGACGAGCAAAATTTCGGGGGTGGCACTATCCGTTTTCATCCGCTCCAGAAATGGACAAAATTGGCGAAAATTTGCGAAAACAGAACGGAAAAGAACGGACGTGGGTAGTATATAGCGGGGATGTTAAACGCATGTTCATAGGAAGCCTAGCGGATGAAAGTGGATGGAAGTGGATGACAGCTCCGAAGGGGTTACCGGTGATAACTGAGAAGCGGACGCATAGCAGAAAGAGTGGATGCATAGCGGATGAAGGGGATGCATCACGTACGCCTAACGGAAACAAAGGGGATGTTGCACGGATGTATATCAGATGCAGACCGTTCACTGCGCATGCGGGGGGTATGAATTGCGTCTGCTCCGCGGATATAAAGGGATGCAGCACGCACGCCGTCAGCATAAAGCGGAAAGACGTGCTGGTGGCTACATCGATACATCTCTACTACTAGATGATTTTCTCCCCCTTTTTATACAAAATATCGATTGTCCGCTAGGTGTCCTTCTACATACTCTAGACATACTCCAGACATCCTAAATATACGAGATACATTCCAGATATAAACGCTTTGTCCGTTTTGAATACTTTATATACGAGATGCATACGCTTACATCCTTTCTATTTCCGTGCTACTAACGATGAATAGACGTTTCATGTACCTTATCTTTCCTCCCTCTTTCCGTTTTCAGCTGCAGCGGATGTGAGTTGCGAGGATGCCCAGAGGATGCAGAGAGGATACAGCAGACGTTTAACGGATGATAACGGACATAGAACGTTTGTTGCTCGTATATGTCGCGGATTTACATCGTACACGGCGGAAAGTTCATCCGTTCTAAAAGTTTTGTGCAGCTCAAAACTTTTTTCGCGGATGAAATCACAGTGGACGGATGCTCGATGGATAGAGCGTATGAAGCACGTATGCAATGAGTACACAACGGATGCATAGCGTTTTCCAACGGATGGCAAAGATTTTTTTACGTTTTACATCCTCTTTGCATCCGTAAGTGCAGTGGGACCGGGCCTTAAACAAAATGCATGAGCCTACGTATATTTACTAGAAGAGTGATCCGTTTTAATGTGATCCTGTATATCGGCGTTACCACCGTGGGCTACGGAGGAGGAACACTTACAGTGTGTGCAGTAGGCTTCGTGCGCATTGTTCTGCGCCTCTCGGAGGAAGGGGTAGGTGCCCTGTAAATCTTTGGAAAAGGTACATTTTCTTTTCGGCATAATTGCTGCGGCATTACTGCTGCTGGCTGCTACACAAAGAACATTCGCGCCAGTTAATGTTTATTTTATTGTTGCATGGCAACACGTTCTGTTGTCTGGAATAATGTGGCTAAATAAACACCCATGCCACAGGGCCAGGGGGCAGTAACCAGGAAAGTTTGCAATTCCTGTCAATACATCAAAATAGTAAATGCAGACATTTCTCCGCTAATGATTCCCACGCTGCTCAGTCGCAAACGTTGTGAGTGGCGAAAACCGGGACATATCCGTGTCCCGACAGACATTTGTCGGGACTCGGGACACACAACCCCAAATCAGGACTGTTCCGGTAAAACCGGGACGTCTGGTCACCCTACCTTAGCTAGATAACATCTGAGAGCTGTTAGTTAGCCTTAGCTAGCTAACATTTGAGGGCTGTAGCTAACATTTGAGAGATGTTACTTAACCTTAGCTAGCTAACATTTGAGAGCTGTTACTTAGGCCCTGTCCACATGGCAACGGATTCAGGTGAATCCGATAAAATTGTTTATCGTTTCGGCCTGGTGTCCACACAGCACCGGTGTTTTGGGTGCCCCAAAACGAAATCTTTTGAGAACGGGTTCCAGAGTGGAAAGATCTGGCAACGGCGCCGTTGTGAAGTCGTCTGGATGAGTAGAACGGATTTGTTTACGATGACGTCACAACCACATGTGCTTCACGCCGGGTAGAAGTGTAACGAACTCGATGCGAGTTGTCAACAAATCCTATAACTTGGTTCATGAAACGCGCTTACAAAATATTTTCACTGTGAATATTTATTGTGTAATGGTGCAAAGTGAGAGAGAGAGAGAGAGAGAGAGAGAGAGAGTGAGAGAATAGCCCTTAGGGCAGAATCAATCCCGCCAGCAAAAATAGGGAAAAAAGGAGCGATCTCACCTCTTCAGATGTTGGTTTAAGTTCTACAATACATTCCTCAAAAAGAGTGTCGAAGAACAAATTAATCCATCAACGTGTAGCATTCAATTTATTCCGGACCATTAAAGACGCCACCTTCCGCGTAGAATCATACGTCATCCTCGCCGCCATATTGGATGGGTCAAAGCGGAGAATAAAGATGCCTCATTCATGTGCTGCGTTTAACTGTACCAACAGGTTTGCCGTCCAAACGAGATCACATGGGATTACCTTTCACAGATGAGACTGGAAAAATACTTTTCATTGTATTTGGTCATTATAACGTAATTTTACGAACAGATTTTTCTGACTGTGGCTAATATGAAGTCTCGCGCATAATAGTTTATGCGCATGCGTCCTTACTTCTTCTATTATTCTGGTGTCTCCGATGGGACCGTCTTACAGCGCCCCTAGAGGTGTGGCATGTGTATTGCATCGTTTTCAGCAAGCGTTGCATTGCCATATGTACCTGATATTTTACTGATCCGTTGCCCATGTGGACGCGATATTTTTTAATTTAAATCTCGTTGCCGTTGTCGTGTGGATGTAGCCTTAGCCTTAGCGAGCTAACATTTGAGAGCTGTAGCTAACATTTGAGAGATGTTACTTAGCCTTAGCGAGCTAACATTTGAGAGCTGTTACTTAGCTTTAGTGAGCTAACATTTGGGAGTTGTTAGTTAACCTTAGCTAGCTAACATTTGAGAGCTGTTACTTAGCTTTAGCGAGCTAACATTTGAGAGCTGTTTGTTAGGTTTAGCAAGCTAAGATTTGAGAGCTGTTACTCAGCCTTAGCTAATGTTTTCCTATATTCCTTGGTGAAAAGGTGATTAATTTACCATCTGTAACTAAAGTATGTGTATGTTGTCCTTTTGGATTCTTTCTTGTACTTATTTAACTGAAGAATTTGTCACACTTTTACTTGAATAAAGAGCTTTGGTCCTTTCACCACTTCTGCAAACCAAAACACTGACTCGATAGAAGTAAACTAGTTTTCCATATGACTAATAAAAGCATAAGAGTTCCCCAAACCCACTTCAGTATTTTTTTTCCTCAGTCTTTTTTTTTTTATTTAATAAAACGTTTCAACAAGTTTTGGCACACATGTGTCGGAGTGTCTCACCACAGATTATTATGTCCAAAAGACTAGTTCCCCTCGCCCTCACACAGATGAGCGGTGATCAGTTACACGCAAATACGGTACCTGCATGAATGTTGGAACAGAAATGAGTTGTACCAGGCGCACTACTCGTTGCACTTCTTTTAGAATTAAGAATCGTCCCATTTGGCATAAACAAGGGTGTGTTTGATTTCATTACACTACTATTTAATAACACCTGTTAGAAATGTCGTTTCACACCCTCTCTGAGATTTCACACCCAGCGATGCTGTGATAATTACACTCTTATTTGCTTTGGTATGTGTTGCCATTTTAATCAGTCACCACCACCTTTGTGGTCTGTGAAATGTCAATGTTAAATGCAGAAATCCTGAAATAACCGCCATACCACAGCACATGCCCTGCCCATGCCTGTGTCAGTTGTTTATGTTGAATGAAAAATAATCAGGGCGTATCTCTATGCAAACATTGTACCTTTTTTTTTCCGACAAGGCACAGAGCATTTATCTGATCTTTTTTCCTTGAATACACATGTGGCTTCATGCGAACTCTTTCTCTCATGTTCTCAAGAACTCATTAATGATATCAGATAAATCATATTATGTGTAAGTTATTTACACTGCCTGTGTGTGACTGATATCCTATTATTAGGAATTTGAAACATGTGGCAAGTGAAAATGCAAAGTCACAGCTATCGCACTATTGTTAAGTGTGAAAGGTAAAATGAACCGTAAAAACTGCCAAGTTGAAACAAATCTCACACAAATTAATTATAATTTTAAGATAATATTATTACACATTCAGTGAGCAAAATTATATAAATCCAAAAAGTTATATTTTGAACTGTGGACGATTTTGGCTTGTCACTATTCTACTAATAAATAAATGTTATTACTTCTACATCTAGTACTTTGTATGGCCTCCATGATTTTTAATGACGGCACCAAGTCTTCTAGGCATGGAATGAACAAGTTGGCGACATTTTGCAACATCAATCTTTTTCCATTCTTCAACAATGACCTTGTAATTTGTAATATTTGTATTTGTAATATTTTTAATATTTTGGTAAACTGAAGGTAATTTGTTACCAATGGTTCATGACAAGCAATTACACTGCTGAAAATAGAGGTGCACACACAACCATTATAAACAAGAAAAAAATAAATTGGGAGAAAAATGAAGCTGCCTATCTGGCATCTGAAGATGGAGACCACAGTTTTGACACTTTTTTTTTTTCTCATTTTTTTCCTTTGTTTTTTTAAACTAAGAGAAAGTACTGAAAATTAGGCATACATCACACCATTAAGCAAAAAAAACATTAAAAAAAGCTGCTACTGTTATTGCACTTTATAAACTATGGAGGTGCATACACGACCAATTGCTGTCATAATAATCAAAAGAAAAAAGTAATTTGGAGAAAACTGAAGCTTATCTGGCATCTGAAGAGGGTGACCACAGTTTGAAACCTCATCTCATCTCATTATGTCTAGCCGCTTTATCCTGTTCTACAGGGTCGCAGGCAAGCTGGAGCCCATCCCAGCTGACTACGGGCGAAAGGCGGGGTACACCCTGGACAAGTCGCCAGGTCATCACAGGGCTGACACATAGACACAGACAACCATTCACATTCACACCTACAGTCAATTTAGAGTCCAGTTTGAAACCTTTTTTTGAAAAATAAAATAGTACTGAAAATGAGGCGTACATCACACCATCAAGACAAAATATAAAACAAAAAAGAGCTGCTACCGTTATTGCACTTTATAAACTAAATCTTAACATTTAACATAGCACCAACAGATTTTCTTTTTGCACATTCAAGCCCCACTTCCCAGGGGCGCAGATAGGATTTTTGAACTGGGGGGGACTGAGCTGTCAGCAAATGATTCCATTTTGTGTAAATGCATATTTTATTTATATATATATATATATATATATATATAAAATATGTGTGTGTGTGTGTGTGTGTGTGTGTGTGTACTGAAGCTTCAATATACATTCGAATTGTGAGTTTTCTAACTGAATGAACATTGGTAGACAAAGGCCTACCTGGTCAACATTGCTCGGTTTTTGAAAAAACACTAATTGTTTTTTGTTTTTTCATTGTTGACCCCACCAGGGATTGCCTGCAGGCCAGGAGGACAATGTTAACATCTTGAATCTCATAATTTCAGTTAACAGTTGCTGCTTACTAAAATAACATTATACATAAAAATAACAACATTAAAATATATTCACCTACAGCCTAGAATGCTGTTATTTTACATTTAGCCTACTTCAGGTAAGTCCAAATTCCTTCTTACTATTATCAGACTAGCTACTCAACATTACAAAACAAGTATTTGTCACATCTGGGAAAGGCAACAGGCATAGGATATTTACATCTTTTGGTTCTTGAAACAAACGCTGTGATTTTTTTTTCCCCTCTTCTCTGGCTTAATGTGGCAGAAAGATCACCAGCTCGGTCATTAGACAGTTGTTTATGATCACTATGGTTACCACGACAGGCAAAGTCCCCAGCTCCCCTTAGGACCCCGGGGTCGAGATGGTGCGTTACATTTACATCGGAAGTCGGAACTTGGAGCTCCGAACAACATAACCTCAGAACTGAGCGCTTCCCAGTTTAAAAACTGGGACATCATGGAACATGGAATTCGAAAAAAATGGACAGTTAATGAAATGAAACGAAAACCCCAACGTTTATGCTGGGAGATGCTGGATTTCAATGCTTTTCCGACTTCAAACTTCCAACTTACGAGTACAACTGAACGCACCATTAGTCGCAGCAGAAACACCGTTGCTATCAAATGGATGAGCTGTGCAGTGTTATTAACCGAGAATTACGTGGAAAATGAACACCTTGCTTTCCCAACTCTGCAAGGATCTGCTCCAGCCTACACCGATTCAAGAAGGGGAAAATGTGGATTGATCACAGACAAGGCTGCTGCTGCTGCTGCCATTTCAACTTTGTGCTGCAGTGTAAGTTAGTCTAACTAACGGAACATTAATCCTCACTTTTTCTACCCATGTGTAGCGCCTTACGTAGGGACGGTGGGTGGGAGGGACAGATGGGGGTCACTATAAATCTGGGGGGACATGTCCCCCCCCGTCCCCCGTGCTATCTGCGCCCTTGCCACTTCCCCATCCCCAATACACACTTTTACCCTTGACCTTTTTATTCTTCCCCTCTAACTTAAACCTCCTTTGAGGTCATCCTTGCACATAACCCCCGCCATCACTTGAAACTGTAAAACCCAGGCACGTCCTGACTTCGTTGCAGTCAGTGGGGTTAAAACACGTTTTTTTTCCTTTCTTTTTTTGTAACGAGTAACTAAACCGCTCTTTGAAAATGTATCGGAGTAAAAGTATGCAATTAAGTTAAAAAATATAGTGAAGTAAAAGTGAAAGTTCTCAAAAATTTGAAAACTCAAGTAAAGTACAAAATCTCCCAAAATGTACTTAAGTACAGTAGTGAAGTATTTTTACTTCGTTACTATACAACACTGCTACTGTTATATTTCAAGTAATTTTCTTTAGTGGAATATAATATTGTACAGGTAGGTGATGTCAACACTTGTCAAATAGAACTTTGTAATTTTTATGAACTATTTAATATTAATACATTTTATTTGGATCAATAATTCTGGTATTACCGATACAATGTAAATTAAGTTTATAGTTCAGTCATTCTCTTTAGTAGATAATTGTTTACTTGACTGGACATATAGTCCTTTTTAATTCAGTTGTTTTCTCTGGGATCTAAAATTTCTTTTTATTCAGTACCTGCTTATTTGATCCCTTTAACTTGATGCAGTGTGATAAATATACCTATTACAATAGGAGTGTATAATGTGGAATAAAAAAAATCAGTGCTTTGGATTATATATTGGAATTTTTTTCTCGTGTATAAGGGCTCATGGGTGTATGTAAGGGAAAAGTACAGATTTTGTAAGGGCATGGGTAACTAAAGTTGACATGTACAGTATGAATCTTGTTTGTAGATCGTCGACGTTGTGAAAGGGAAAAGGGATACGGTCGCCTTTTCTCTTTCAAATACTGCGTGGGCTGCAGTAACTAACCGGTTCAGTTATTATTACAACTATGCGAAGATCAAATACATTGAATTTTGGCTAAAGGTCCGGTATCAATAGCTCGTTCTTTGTCCTTTGTTCTCCTGTAGCACAGATGTAACGACGTCTCTTTCACGCGTGGAAACCCACCGCCAGAGAAAAGGAATTTCGATTCCGCCGCAGGTTTAAAGCACAGTCGTGACGTCACTGTATTTGGTATCCGGTATTATCTCTGTATCCAATACCATTACAGGGAGTCAGAAGAATGGGCGGAGATAGAACATGGCATCAAGTACAGGGATTGGTGTGTTCAATGCTGTACAGTGAAAGGGAGAAGATGGTTCATAAATGGTTACTATGGCTACGGCATGGCAATCCATCTCTACACATGAGTATATATTCACATTCAAGTGTGTTGTGCAGGGTTGGAAATTAACTTTTTTATCCACCTGCCATTGTAGCTGGTGGAGTCCAAAATCTACCAGCCACTCAATTTTTTATACCCCTGTTCCAAAGGAGGGGGGTATACTGGTTTACCTCTGTCTGTCCATCCGTCTGTATCTCCGTCCATCCAAAACACCCTTTTTCTCAGCAACCACTAACCATAGCCACTTGGCAACAAACTTCAGCTTGGCGTTCTATATCATGCATACCATTTTCAGGTCTGTCACACATCGACTTCCTGTTTACCGACTGAATGTATTTTTGAAACATATAGGATGGATTTACAAAATTTTCATAACATTTTTCTCAGCAACTACAAATCACAACTGCCTGATATTTGGTACCGAGCTTCAGCTTGGGGCTCTATACCGTGTATACCGTTTTCAGGTCTGTCGCATATCGACTTCCTGTTTACCGATTGAATGTATTTATGAAACATATAGCATGGATTTTGATGCTATTTCAGGAAGCAAAATGCTATTTCAAAATGACAGTTTACCAGGATGCTGTTTGAAATCCCTGGGGCGAACACTGTTCTTTACTTACTTGTTTCGGGGTTAATTATTTGTTGAAGTCAACATTCATAATAAGTGTCCTATTTCTTCGATGGCTTGCATTCTGATATAAGTGAGAGCAGAGGGATACGTAAGTGAGCAGTAGCTCACAGTTGATCTTGGGTTTTTTGTGTGTTTTTTTGTTTTTGTTTTTTTTACCAGCCACTTTCTTGTTTTAACTGAAAGTGTCAAGGTCAAGGACAAAGTCTTTTCATTTGTCATTTCAACCATATACAGTTGGTACAATACACAGTTAAAACAAAACTACGTTTCTCCAGGACCATGGTGCTACATTAAACATCACAGGACTACAGATCTGCATATAACAACATAAAGTGCAAGGTGGAACGAGTGCAACACTGCAGACAGTAAATGACAATAGACAGACAATAAACGACACAAACAACATAAAGTACAGACACAAGCAACACAAGGTGCAGAGTTGAGTGTGCATATTGAGGTAGTACAATGTGAAAGGGAATAAATAAGTAAATGTAAACCTTGTGTGTGCGAGAGACATTGTAAACATCGTAAGGCAATAGTGCATTATTGGCCACTGTGAAAAGATTGCAGTGTGAGTGGTGTGTTCAACAGTGGTGTGTAACTGCATGTGAACAATAATACAATATTCAAGTTACAATATTCAAGCTTAATTATAGGCCATTTTATTTCTGCAGTTAAATATTTAAACTTGACGAAAATGCTGACACTCTGTCTGTCTCCCTTTAATGCACGCACGCACACACACAAATGAAATTGATGGAAGTTGCATTTGAGGAGTTTGGCAGATTTAAAAAAACAAACAAACACAAACTATTCACAGGACTCTGTTGTTGGCTTTTCTCCACTTCTCGTTTAAAAGAAAATGTTTTACGACCTTTGCTTCTTTGGCCTTGGTCTTCTGGGAGGTTTTCTCCATAGACCTCTTAACCCCTACGATCAGTGGCGTGCACAGACATTTTGGGGGGCAAGTGCTCTGGGGGGAAAAAAGGGCACTTTTTTGCGCATGTGGAACACCTTATTATAAAAGTCTGAGATTTAACCCTCCTCTTGTGTTCATAATCATATCAAAGTTTTGGGTATTTTTCTGTAGTTCCATCTTTAAAAAGTCTGATAAAGTCTGAAAGTCTGATCTTCCTGTCACTGACTTGAGTCTCAAGACTGTTTATTCACAGATTTCCGTGAGATCATCTTAAAATTTGTAACGAAATATACACACTCAATGGGCTCAACGGAGCTCTCTTTTATTTGCATAACGGCGTGCATACTAGCATAACGTGATATTCTTAATCATGTTATAAAACAGGTCGGAATTGATGGAGAGTGGGGTTGCCTCAATGGTTTAGGCTACATTTAAAATGTTGTTCGGTTTGTTTCTCCATATGGAAAGGGAGCAAATAAGCTGGCAAAGGCTGCCATGTGCAGTTGTTTCTGTATGCGACGGGCTACTTCGCGACAAAATAATTACAGCTTGGGCTTAGAGGGCAAACAATACATTTTCACTCGATTCATGTGTTACCTGGCTGGTGGGGCAGGGGAAGAGCTGACTGACCGCCCGATGTGTTGTCTGCGCTACGACAAGGCCGTGGCTTCCAGGACGCTATGCTGCTGCAACCTCACATTGAATGCACTGCACGCTTGTTCACGTGACAGATCAAGAGAAACAGAGGTCCGGTGTGTGTGCGGAGGGGGCACACATCGGGACATTATTTTCACACATGCTTTTAATGCCGCGGCTTTTTTAAAAGATCATGTCGACATTGGCCTCAGTAAACTGTAAAAAAAAAAAAAAATTCAAAAGGGCACTTTTTTGGACAGAGGGCAGAGGGGCAGCTGCTTGAGCACCACCTCGTGTCTATCTGTGCACGCCACTGCCTACGATGTACAATTTTTGTTTGTTTTCTGCAACACTAGCTTAGGCTGCTTGACCTGAGGCAATTCTCTTTAACCATCAGATGGTAGTCAGCGTTCTATGCTCAAGCTTGCACTACTTAGTGTTCTGTGCTCAAGTTGCCACATTCAATCCGAGTCTTCTTGTTTCACTCGGACACTTTAACGAGGAGATTGTGCCCTCATTAAAGTGTCCGAGTGAAACAAGAAGACTCATGATTTAGTCTGCGTTGTGGAATGTCACAAATAGTTGTCTGTCTGTGAAGATTCTCAGTCATCCAGGTACATAGTAATCTGTGGTTGGTAGAAGAGAGCAACTGGACTTGCTTGAAGATTCTTGAAAACGTTTCGCCTCTCATCCAAAAGGCTTCCTCAGTTCTGCCTGACTAATAGGGAGTATCAGATATTTATCCTCTCATGGATCATCATAGAATCGGACTCAAAATTCTGATGGCTGCATTGTAGGTGGCTGATAAAAGATGTCTTAGACACCCACCTCTGTTCAGTGATGGCCGTTCCAGGTTGACAAAAATGACATCTTTTATCAGCCACCTACAATGCAGCCATCAGAATTCTGAGTCTGATTCTATGATGATCCATGAGAGGATAAATACCTGATACTCCCTATTAGTCAGGCAGAACTGAGGAAGCCTTTCGGATGAGAGGCGAAACGTTTTCAAGAATCTTCAAGCAAGTCCATTTGCTCTCTTCTACCAACCACAGGTCACAAATAGTTCTGTTACAATTGCATTATTTCTTTGTATATGCTACTTTTATTTACCCGCCACTATGATTGGTAGGTTGAGCAAATTCACCCGTCACTACACAAAATCACCTGCATTTGGCAGGTAGTGGGTGCTAATTTCCAACACTGGTGTTGTAGCTATGTGATTGGATGATGATGATGATTTAATTGACGAAGCTAAGTTATCTATCTCATCTCATCTCATTATCTCTAGCCGCTTCATCTTGTTCTACAGGGTCGCAGGAAAGCTGGAGCCTATCCCAGCTGACTACGGGTGAAAGGTGGGGTACACCCTGGACAAGTCGCCAGGTCATCACAGGGCTGACACATAGACACAGACAACCATTCACACTCACATTCACACCTACGGTCAATTTAGAGTCACCAGTTAACCTAACCTGCATGTCTTTGGACTGTGGGGGAAACCGGAGCACCCGGAGGAAACCCACGCGGACACGGGGAGAACATGCAAACTCCGCACAGAAAGGCCCTCGCCAGCCACGGGGCTCGAACCTGGACCTTCTTGCTGTGAGGTGACAGCGCTAACCACTACACCACCGTGCCGCCCTAAGTTATCTATGTATAATGCAAATGGATGATGAAGCATTACATCACTGGTTTAGACTACACTACTGTATGAAAGAAGACAGACATCATGTACCATTACATCACCCGTCAGGATTATAGTCTTATGAAAGGAGAAAGGCATTACTGGTTAACATAACCTTCATTAAGCAGAGAGCAGAATGTGCAAGCGAAGATAAATCTCAAGGATTTAACTAACCAAAACAAGTAGCAATCAGAACAGCCTGCCTGTTCCAGTTTCAAGCATGCCAAACATGTATTTCTATCATACATCTTGTCATGCTACCCAGAAACCTAAAAATAACCATGAAGCCAAAAAGTCCTCTGTTGTGAAGACTTTCCTGGATTGGAAAACGTACTGCTTTAATTCTGCATGTTACAAAGGGCTGGCACTGGAGACCATTTCCAAAAATGTTAACTAAACATCTTATAGAAAGCATCACCGTATCAAAAATTAAAAAAATATATATATATATTAAATAAATTATTTTATATGCAGCATGCTGTGTAAGATGTTACTAGAGAAATGATAACATGTTAGAACACTGTCGGAGCTGCTTTTGCAGAAAATTAATCAACACCTTCTGACCAATCAGAATCGAGAATTCAGTGACACTGCAGTGTACGGGTTTGATAACTAATTAATATAATAATATGAATAATTAGTATTCAATATCATTATATTTATGAGGAAGTCACAGGAATTCGCTTTTAATAATATTCCATGTGGACAGGTTAGGACTGTATACCTGTGTGTGTATGTATGTATATATGTATATATGATATCGTACATTTCTTCAATATGTTCTTTCTGGTTTGCTTTTTCTTGTGTGTAGCGGAGCCATCGGAGATTATAGAAGGCATGTGGCTTGGAGTGACTGTAGCCAGTCAAAGAGAGCATCCTGGTGGACGAGTATTGGTAAGGCAGATCATTAGAACACACCATGTACCTGTTTAATGCAGTGGAGGAACTTACAGTATGGCAACCTTTGTACCTGTAGTGCTTCAAGAGGGAGGAAGTAGATATGACAAACAAATATACACTCACCAGCCACTTTAATAGGAACTTGTTCTTGATTCGAAGATCCCTGTTCTTGGCTGCAGGAGTGGAACCCAATGTGGTCTTCTGCTGTTGCATGCTGAGATGCTTTTCTGTTTACCACGGTTGTAAAGAGTTGCTATGAGTTGCTGTATCCTTCCTGGCAGCTCAAACCAATCTGTCCATTTCCCCCTGACCTCTCTTCTCAACAAGGCGCTTGTTTCCACCCACAGAACTGTCACTCGTTCGATGTTTTTTGTTTTTCGCACCATTTTGTGTAAACTCTAGAGACTGTTGTGTGTGAAAACCCCAGGAGATCAGCAGTTTCTGAAATACTCAAACCAGTCCATCTGGCTCAAACCAGCACCCATGCTACAGTGAAAGTAAGTCACACTTTGAGATCACAATTTTTCCCATTCTGATGTCTGAAGTGGACATTAACTGAAGGTCTTGATTTGCATGATTTGATGCATTGTGCTGCTGTCGAGCGATCGGCTGATTGGAGAACTGCATAAAACAGCAACAGGTGTATGGATGTACCTAATAAAGTGGTCGTGAGTGTATATACCTGTATATGGACTGTTGCACAATCAGGGTCCACAATAATCCAAAAGTCAAAGCTCAGATTTTTGTGTTTCTTTGCTCCAAAAATGACCTTTGGAGATGGAAATTACCTGCAGAATTTCAGAATTTTCAAGTACTGTACTGTGCAGCGATGTTTGTCCATGATGGTAAACTGTAACAACAGCTGAAGTGGTGACCGCAATCCTTGTGGTTTTTCGGAGAGGGCACTTTGACAGACTCACGTTTCAACCACATGTGAAGCTCTGCTGCAAACGTGCCTCACATCTGTTTCTAGTCAGCAGAGTATTCTGCTTCAAAAGAGATTTTTTTTTCAAATCATTTACAGTCTCGTCATATGGTGAGTGATTTCCCGAGAGGACATTTTTGACGGACGAAGGATTCTGTCAGAGGCACACACACACACAGAAAAAATGCATCTTCCACTTAAATATCTTTCTATTGTGAATGAAAGGACTGTATACGTTCCAAAGTAAAACCTAGTTAGTGTTAAAAAAAAATGCAATTCAGAATTTAAGCAGTAAAATCTAAGCCTAATAATTAAAGTAGAATTAAATGAAATGAGCACAAGGTCAAAACTGAGCCTGCTTTTGACTCTTAGGGTGTTTTCACACCTGGTCCCCTTTAAAGGAACCAGACTCAGTCCTCTTTAAGTGGACCAAAAAGTGGACCAACAGAAAAAGAACTCAGTTATTTTTGTGTTCACACTGTGAATTTATTACAAAGAGGACTGGGTTCTCTTTCTGGTCCAGTTAAGCTTTGATGGGGCCTCAGTCCTCTTTCTGTTCACACCAGGTCCTCTAGAGCCCTCAGACCCCCAGTGCACGGAATTCTGGGTAATTTTCTCCTGAATCAAAATATCTGCTGCCATGCTTGCCCTGCTGTATTCTTTGATCAAAATAGTGCGGATTAAGGAAAATAAATGTATTTATTTATTTATTAAATTTATTTATCACTTTTTTATTGTGGCCGACTCATCAGTCAGTAAGTTCAGAGAACTGTAAAGCGGCTGTGGTAAGTTCCAAAAGGAAGTTGAGTTTCCCTGCTACAGTCACGTGACCAACTACGGCAAACGAAGAAGGTTAAACTACAGTGAAAAAGGTGAACTGAACCCGGTGCGCTTTTTGTTCACAATGCGCAGATTAGGCGAACCGTACCGTTGATTTTTATCGAACTGTACTGAGACCACCTCCTGAGGTGGTCTCAGTTCGGTTCGCTTTAAAGGGGTCTGGGTACGGTTGGAGTGTTTACATATGCGCAAAAAATTCTGAGTCATCGATCTGAGTTCGGTTAGATGGCTGAAAGGGACCAAGTGTGAAAACACCCTTACAAACAGATTTATTAGAACTTACAGCATAAGAGACATTAGTGCTGGAGGTGGGGTTGGTGTGTCTCTGTAAAATAAGGTATAAGAAACTTCAGCATATATACACTGGACCTAGTTGTAGGAGTTAGTTGGTGTTATTCAATAAAACAACTATGCTTTTGAAACAGTCCCTAAACTATCTTTTCTATAGTTGCTAAAAATAACTAAACTTTTGCGTGAGAGAAACTAGCTGCATCCTACCTAGACTATACCAGTATCTACTGTACAAATAATTCCTTTCTTTGTATTAAGGGATTTTTTTCAGGTGCATAAAGGTGTGACCGAGCCATTTATCTTCACTACAAGACTCTTTAATCACTGATACATGCCATGTTTCAACCTCGGCGATGATGTGATAATTTCTAAGTGATAATTGCATGGTTGCAAAATATTATTTAAAAAGGAGCAAGGTATTTCTTCAGTATGCCATTCTGGAATTTATCTAATGGCAGTTATTTTAATCTCACATTGAATTACAGGTCATTTTAATGTGACCTGGACATGTGTGACAAATAAAGGCTTCTTGGCTTAATCGCGCAAAAGTATATTTTTCATCACAAAGTATATTTCGAGTCATAACTTGAGTGATAAATTACAAAAGTGTATTACAGCCATTATAGGGCCTAGTTTAAAAAAAACTATATGGAGCCAAGAAAAAAATTATTTTCAAGATTAAAGTCGTAAATTTACGAGAAAAAAAAACTTAGGTATTCTCTGAGATTATAAAGTCATAAATTTGCAGGGGGAAAAAAACTCAGAAATTCTGAGATTCAAAAGTCAGAAATTTACTCGGGGGGGAAAAAAGCTCAGCTATTCTCTGAGATAACAATCACATACTTCCTGACTGCAGTGCATTCTGAGAAATGTCTTATCGCTTTATTCTTTGAAATTACATGAGCAAGGAGGAAAGATGACATTCCCTGTAACTCTTTGCTCAGCCGTAGCATTTATACTGTGATATTGATCCAACCTTGAAAAGTGAAGTGATCTGTTTCCTTGATGCTATTTTTCTGAGTTGTTTTCTTTTTTTCCTCATAAAATTTGTGACTTTTTAATCTCGGAATTTCTGAGGGTTTTTTTTTTCTTTCTCGCTCAAATTTATGACTTTATAACCTCAGAGAATATCCGAGTTTTTTTCTTGAAAGTTTATAGCTTTTTTTTTTACTGTCAGGGTGCAGGCACTTACGGATGCAAACTCAGAGGAGAGCGGGTGCGGCGGAAACTGTAAACAAAGCCAAATCGGGAAACTGGAGACGTAGACAGGGACGGGCAAAGGTCAGGCGATCAGCGAACAGAATATCAGAGATCAGGCACGAGAACAAAGTCAGAAATAAACATAAGCAGAGTTCAATAACGGGAAGTCAGGCAGATAGTCAAACAGCTCTGTAAAGTCAGGCACGGGGACACAGACCAATACTTCACAAAGTCAGAGCATGAGACCTGAGCTTATATAGGGAAGGTGATTGCCGGTAAATTAGAGAAAGGTGTTGAGGTTAGAATTCTGCTCACAAGTGGTGCTGTGGCTCTTGGGAAGTGTAGTCCGGAGCGGCCATGTTTGGAGGCTGCTCCAAACTCAGGTTTTCAGCGCTGTTACTGACATTTACCTACAATGGGTCTAATACGCCGTCATAAAAATAGAACTTCTAGAAATGTTTTATTTCAGAATATTTTGTTTTCAATTTCAGAATTTGTTCATATTTGTATATGTACGTCCATCTTTTACTTGAATGACAATGTGGATTCGTACTGGTGTAGAGTTTGTGTAAATCCTTCTGTAAATCCACTGGAATGTCTTTTGAACATATGTGTCAATGAAGGCAAAGGAGGTGAAAAAAATGACCTTTAGTATAAATATGGTTCAGGCTTGTAGTGCTCAAGTCCGACTCGTGCCCTAATTTTAAGGACTCGTGACTCGACTTGGACTTGAGCACTGGTGACTCGGACTCGTGCATTAACTGCATTCAGACTCGTAAATTGGAGACGAGGACTCTGACTTTTTCTTTATTTTTTGTAACATGCCGTAATAATTTGGCATAAGATATTTATATCTACATTCATTTTGTACTAATTTTGTGCAAGAGTGTCACACCTCCGCACCTTGGTGTGTGCATCAGATAGACTCTCGGGCGCACTCCAGACAGCGCACGCGCCAAGCGACTCTCGTGCGCGCGCCGTAAACAACTCGCACCTACACAGGATTAAGGCACAATCAGCGCGCGCCTTTTTACTTGCGAAGTATTGAGTTGCGTTGCTGACACATTACCGAGCCTTATTTCCTTGTTTGGTTTCCTAATCCCTGATTTCCTGTTTCTCATCTTTGACTCTGCCGAGTCTACGATAGCCTGTTTGTGTCTCACTCGACCTATCTCCTGTTTCACCGTTTTACGATTTTGCCTGCCATTCTGGATTGTTGACCCGTCTTTACTTGTATTAATAAACACACCTTCTGCACTTACATCCGTCTCCCAACCATCTCTGACAGAATACTTCACACTCCCTGACAAAGAGAAGCACATTCACCTGTTCATACGTCAAACTAATGTTAATGGCGCTGAAACAGACACCGTCAAATGTTGCGGTTGGAGTCTTGTTCTCGGACTCGACTCGGATCAATAGCGGACTCAACTCGAAATTTTCTTTAATGACTTGGACTTGACTCGGACTTGAGGTTTAGTGACTCGACTACAACACTGATATGGTCAATATTTCAGTTTAAAAAGTGACTGAGAAAAAGTACAGAACCATCAATTGAAATTCCAGTTTAATATCAGTGAATAACTAAATAAATAACAGCAAAGTACACAATAACTGTGTATTCGATATACATATTTTTGTATCTGTATCTTCATGTTAGTCGAGCGTCTGAAGAATAGTTTGTTCACGCAGGCATGTGGCCACCGCTATGTGAAAATAGTGCAGGGTGGAGGAGAGGAACAGCAGCGGATGGTGGGCAAATGCTTCGTCCGGGGTAACGACCTGAGCTTTGACCAAAACGACTTCTGGCAGGAGCACCAATATGAAGTGTGCAACCCCAACAACGACATAGAGTTGGAAGGCATGTGTAACATGGGAATTTCAGCAGGCATGACGGACAGCGACGTCTACATCGGCTGCACGGGGAGTTTTGAATGGCAGGGTGAGTGGCACAAATAACTACACCTGAGCCAGCAAAGCTAGTTAACATGACTGCTTGCAATCTGAGCAAGCTTCTCTTTCTTTTTCCAGGCAACGTGCACGTTACGTGGAGAGACACATCCCCAGACAACTCCTGGGATTACAGTGAAAAGGACTTTGGCTCTCTAAACAGGCGCAACAGCTACATGGGTATGTCCAAATTTTCTCCCTAGAACCGCGTTTGCCACTATTTCTGTGTTGTAATTACATGTATTTGGGTCATTTTGTTTTATAGGCTACTCTGTGACAGAAGACATGAAGCTGTTGAGCAGGAAAGAGTACACAGTGGTTACAGGGGCTCCGAGAAACGACTCCAGGGGTTCAGTGATGCTGGCAAAGAAAGGGCCATCAAAACTCGAGCCTGCGATTGTCATCCCGGGAGAGCAAGTGGGCTCTTACTTTGGGAGTAGTATAGCAGTAACGGATCTCAACAATGACGAGTAGGTCATTTTCCTTAATAGTACTAACACTACCTTTCCATCTACACTACCGTTCAAAAGTTTGGGGTCACCCAGACAATTTTGTGTTTTCCATAAAAAGTCACACTTTTATTTCCCACCATAAGCTGTAAAATGAATAGAAAATATAGTCAAGACATTTTTCTGGCCATTTTGAGCATTTAATCGACCCCACAAATGTGATGCTCCAGAAACTCAATCTGCTCAAAGGAAGGTCAGTTTTATAGCTTCTCTAAAGAGCTCAACTGTTTTCAGCTGTGCTAACATGATTGTACAAGGGTTTTCTAATCATCCATTAGCCTTCTGAGGCAATGAGCAAACACATTGTACCATTAGAACACTGGAGTGATAGTTGCTGGAAATGGGCCTCTATACACCTATGGAGATATTGCACCAAAAACCAGACATTTGCAGCTAGAATAGTCATTTACCACATTAGCAATGTATAGAGTGGATTTCTGATTAGTTTAAAGTGATCGTCATTGAAAAGAACAGTGCTTTTCTTTCAAAAATAAGGAAATTTCAAAGTGACCCCAAATTTTTGAACGGTAGTGTATATACTGTATCTGGTATCGATGTAGTACAAAAATGTGAATTAAATTGTTCATAGACACTGTCAGGATCAATTTTATTAGCTATTTCTTGTACTGTCTAGCGACTTTTTCCAATTTGTGTGGAAAAGCCATTAGACCAGGGGTTCTCAACCTTTTTTACTTTAAGGCCCACCTATTCCTGCTTGTAACGAGTCAAGGCCCATTAAAAAAGATCCCCAATTATTTTGGCTAATTTATTCTATTAGAATCTAATAATCTACTGTAAAGTGTATTAATGGGATACGACATGACTCCCTGTTACAGACTGGAGCCCAGGAATAAAATAAATACAATAAAACAAACTGTCTTTAATTGTAGGTATTGTATTTAAAACTGTATAGATGTGCCAGAAGCTAAACCATGCATGCAGGGCATTTGCAGTCAAAAGGGATTAATGATCCAAAAGTGGAGTCTGGTCCATTAACACAAGAACTTATTGCCATGTTTGTGTTCAGCAAACAAGCAAGTTATTAAAACCAATAAACACACTCAAAAGAAATGGATATAGAAATCACTCAGTGGGATTAGATCCTTACACGCTAACAAAGAAGGATTTTTCCTACGAGTTGGAAAATTATCCATCCATTGAGTTTCCCGACATCTCAAACTACCTGGTGCTGCAGACATTGTTCTACACAAACACACAGATGAAAACCTGGAAGAGCATGGAGACGTACAACTTTTTATGCATGGCTGGGTTAAAGATCTGGGGATCAGGACACTACAAAATAGACAGCGGTAGACGGATCTAAGTGCAGGAAGAGTGTTTATTAGCAGGCATGATATTTACAAAAACAAAATAGAAAGCAGAGTATTTAAACAGCGTTACAAACATGGCAAGAAACAAATGTGACAGTGATAATGAAATACTTCGCAAAGCCTCTGTGAAAACAGTGTCCATATCCGTGCGTGCTGATTGTGCTCAAATCATTATCAGGTGTTTCCCATAACAACTGGGTCCCAAGAGCTGCACCAGGCTCAAGCACACATAGGCATGATAGTCAAGTGTTCACCTGCTGTTTGACCACAACTTTTAGCTCACGTGTATATCGCCATCAAAATGCCTCATTTTCATCGATAACCCATCGCAAAGCATCGCGAGCTGGAGCGTGACCGTAGCTTAATGAGTCGGAGGTGACGTCGGATGCAACCCAGCAATTGTACCCTACTACGAGTAAAAATTAGCTTCAACTTGAAAAAAAATTCACGGCCCACTAGATGGCGCTTCACATCCCACTAATGGGGCGCGGCCCAGTGGTTGAGAAACACTGCATTAGATGATGCTGTGACTGAAAGCTGTAGTCAGTTTTTAGCCAAAATTGAGTTTGCCAACAGTCAACTTTCATGCATAGTGTCCTCACTGATGGGCAGACAGGATGTTTTTAGGACACTATAAGATGTAAATCACCTCACAGTTAATAGAAATGACTGGTACTGACTGGCACTGTATGTACAGTCATGTGAAAAAATAGGCACATCCCATAGAAATTGTAGACTTCTCTTAATATTTTTAAACAAGCAAACATTTGACCCATGGGCGCAGATCCGCGGGGGGGGACATGACCCCCCCAATTTCTGAAAAACATGAATTGTCCCCCCCAATAAAAATCCCCAAAATTATTAAAAGTTGTACAAACAAATGTATTTTCAGACAAATGATTCCCTGTGCAGTACTTTTTGAATGATGTGGTGAGCCTCTACAAAGTTGTGATTTATGGTTGCATGGTATGAGTTGCATACGGGCAAAAAAAAAAATCACTTTTGTGTCCCCCCCCAATCTGCACCCCTGATTTGACCCTTTGGATGCAGCACCTACAGATACATACACTGCGAAATTCTACTTCAGCAAGTAAAAATCTCATATATTGGCAAATTCAAGAAATATTTAAATAATATTGGCTGGCTTTTTTTCATGGTATATCAGATATATTCCACTGAGCTAGCATGATATTGACCGAGTCGAAGACAAATTCAGTATCATGCTAGCTGAATGGAATATATCTGATATACCATGAAAAAAGCCAGCCAATATTATTATTATTATTATTATTATTATTATTATTATTATATTATTATACATTCCTTTCAGGTGTTCAACGCGTCTTTCTCTTTCAAAATTCTCTCTAAATCTTATGTATTTAACGAAGCAAACCTGGCGGCCATGTTTGCTTACAAATTGTCACAGTCACTCGTGAGCATGGTGGCACGGTGGTGGTTAGCGTTGTCGCCTCACAGCAAGAAGGTCCGGGTTCGAGCCCCGTGGCCGGCGAGGGCCTTTCTGTGCAGAGTTTGCATGTTCTCCCCGTGTCTGCGTGGGTTTCCTC
This sequence comes from Neoarius graeffei, assembly GCF_027579695.1. NCBI lineage: Eukaryota > Metazoa > Chordata > Actinopteri > Siluriformes > Ariidae > Neoarius > Neoarius graeffei. The sequence goes on along the minus strand of NC_083582.1, from coordinate 33,101,777 downwards.
CGGGTGCTCCGGTTTCCCCCACAGTCCAAAGACATGCAGGTTAGGTTAACTGGTGACTCTAAATTGACCGTAGGTGTAAATATGAGTGTGAATGGTTGTCTGTGTCTATGTGTCAGCCCTGTGATGACCTGGCGACTTGTCCAGGGTGTACCCCACCTTTCGCCCGTAGTCAGCTGGGATAGGCTCCAGCTTGCCTGTGACCCTGTAGAACAGGATAAAGCCGCTAGAGATAATGAGATGAGATGACTCGTGAGCATGGAAGATTTACATCTCCGACATATCGCTTTTCCAGTTTTGCAATGTCCGTTGGTATGCTTTTCTCTTGTAAATACACATGAAGAATATCTAATAAAGTTTTGGTAGCCTTTCAGGTTTGGTAGCCTTTCAGCAGAAAACTCTCTCATTGCATCAGCTCTGACATGTGACGTCATGTTGTCTTGACAACCATGCATTATCGTAAACCATATTCAACATTCATTCTCCGTTGGGTAGAGTGACGTAATACACTTGTACATTGATGAGCGATATGCTAACAATACTGCATGCTATCAAACCAAATGAATGAAACCTGCTAGACGGGAATAGAACACGTTTTTATTCCACCGAAAAAAGTGTCCTGTATATATAATAATTCTCTTTATTACATGTTTTTAAACAAATAGAAAATTGTTAAGCCTCTTTTTATACATATTTTTACTCATTTCCAGCATGAAATGGTCTTAACCTATTAGCAAATAACTTTGTTTATTTGTAAGCATTTATTTCTAGAAAAAAGTCCAATTATCTGCCAAAAGAACATTTTAACTCCGTAAATACGTCTAAGACCGTGAGTTGGCCTAGTGCAGGGGTGGGCAAACCTTTTGGCTCAGGGGCCACATTGACTTTTGAAATTTGCCAGGCGGGCCGGGCCAACACCAAATTCATACATATCGAACATAAACCGGAAAAGCTTTAGTGTTATTGTAAGGCCTTCACTGACAGAGACCCAAATGCAGATCAGATTGACATTTATTTTAGTTCTCAGTCAACAAAGGCAGAGCAGAAAAATGCTTGCAGTTCAATAGATTGGCACATAAAAAAATATATACACATAAACACCAGCACTACAGCAGCCACCTGCTGTAAACATGTGACTACCATCTTATTACAGCTCCAACATAGTTTTAAAAAGAGAAAGTGTTAATACTCACATTCACTCAGCAACCGCTGAGCTGTATTCGTCCGTTCTTGCGCTGACTGGTTGTTAGCATAATTAGCATGCTTGGAGGAAAAGTGCCGTTTGATGTTATATTCTTTTAAAACTGCAACGGTTTCTTTGCAAATAAGGCATACAGCCTTTGATCGGACTAAAGCAAAAAAAATATTTAGTTGTCCATTCTCGGCACGGTGGTGTAGTGGTTAGCGCTGTCGCCTCACAGCAAGAAGATCCTGGGTTCGAGCCCCGGGGCCGGCGAGGGCCTTTCTGTGTGGAGTTTGCATGTTCTCCCCGTGTCCGCGTGGGTTTCCTCCGGGTACTCCGGTTTCCCCCACAGTCCAAAGACATGCAGGTTAGGTTAACTGGTGACTCTAAATTGACCGTAGGTGTGAATGTGAGTGTGAATGGTTGTCTGTGTCTATGTGTCAGCCCTGTGATGACCTGGCAACTTGTCCAGGGTGTACCCCGCCTTTCGCCCGTAGTCAGCTGGGATAGGCTCCAGCTTGCCTGCGACCCTGTAGAAGGATAAAGCGGCTAGAGATAATGAGATGAGATGAGTTGTCCATTCTTTATTGAACACCCTGCACTCACTGTCCACTTTTCTTTTTTTAGAACCACTCATTGTAAAGTTTTATCCTGTGTTCTCGAGATCACCATTGGCACGGGCGCCAGAATGACTTCCATGGCACGCGCTGCACCACTCTGCAAATGTAATCTCGCGTGAATACGACTGACTGGAAAGACGGATCTCTACCTGTCTACGTGATAACACTGATGCTTATAGTTTATAGATCTGCTCAGTCGTGTTTATATGATTGTCTTCCGCGGGCCGGATTAAAAACGCCAACGGGCCGGATGTGGCCCGCGGGCCGTAGTTTGCCCACCTCTGGCCTAGTGGTTAGCGTGTCTGCCTCTCGACCGGGAGATCACATGTTCTACTTCTGGTCAGGTCATACCAAAGACCATCGTAAAAATGGTACCTACTATCATCTGGCAAGGCGTACTGCAATACAGATGCGAGTAGGGAAGTCAAACTCTCGCGGTTACCAGAGGACTAGCCCCCCCCCCCCCCCCCCCCCTGTAACCCTAGCTGTATAGGCGAGAGGCCGAGGGCTATGGAAACGGAGATCAGTGCCACACCCATACGCCTCAAAGAGCTGATTAGTACTGGGACTGGAGACTTCCTGGGAAGACCAGATCCTGGCATTGAAGGGACTTTGACTTGAAATACATCTAAAAATAGGTTTAATGGTCTCATATTTGTTATATAACAATCTCATCATGAGAAATATTCGATAACTTTTCCTTCATTCAAGATGTCTACCTATCTAAGATGTCCTTTTTTTTAGTGTATTGTTAATAAAATGCTAATACCTTTAACAAAACAAGTGAATGCAAAATGTGGATTAAGTGACATGATTGATAAAATATGACTTGATAAGCCAGTTATAACACAAAAAACAGCAAAATGTCTGGCACCTCCAGTGTTTTACTGTTAAATTACAGAAATCTGCCATGCATGGTTAATACATTTTTACAAGCTAGAAGGGCACACGGTAGAGTCCATACCTCCACCAAGCCACATATTATCAACATCAAAATCAACTCACTTGAACTTTGGATAATACTGAACCTGTACACCAAATTTCATCCAAATCCGTTCACTACTTTTTGAGTTACGTTGGGAAAAGGCAAAAAAAAAAATCTGGATCCACATACATATCCTGATTTTCATCAAAATCTAATCAATTGTTCCTTGGCCCATGGCCCACCTTTCCTCCAAATTTCATCAAAATCCGTTCAGGACATTTTGTTACATTGGGAACACGCAAACAAACGTAGGCGAAAACATAACCTTCTTCAACAAAGTTGGTGGAGGTAATAATAAAAAAGATAATATTACCAGTTAAAACATGCACTTATTACAGTGTGTAATTGACTTCTAAGTCCTCACTTTAAAATACGAGAACTTTATTCAGATGGGTATATTAGAAAATGTCTTTCACCACATGAATGTCTTTCCCAGGCAATCACACATTTGTTCTTTGTTACTACAAAATGTCTGTCCTTATTCAACCCTTCTCTGACTGCTCACCTTTCACCACAAACATGAAATTGCCCATGTGAACAAACAAAGGAACAAACAAAAGCTAACCAAAGTCTCTTTTGGCTTTGTCATGTTTTGTGCTGCCTGCTCACCTCAGCTGGAATGACCTGATAGTGGGAGCGCCGTTCTACTTTGACCGCTACAAAGAGCAAGGTGGAGCAGTGTACATTTTCATGAATGAAAACGGATCTTTCCAGACCAAGTCTAGTGTCGTCCTGAAAGGTGCCAAGGGTTCTGCGTTTGGATTCTCGGTGGCAGCTATCGGAGATGTAAATCAGGATGGATTCCAAGGTACTTCAGAATGATACAGTAAACAAATGCATGTGGTTTACACAATATGGACAAAAGTATGTGGACACCAGACCATCTCACCCAAACTGTTCCAATTCCCCTTCACTGGAACCAAGAGCCTGAAACCTGTTCCAGCATCACAATGCCCCTGTGCACAAAGTGAGCTCCATGAAGGCATGGTGTGACAAGGTTGGAGTAGAAGAATTCAAGTGTCCTGCACAGTCCCTTAACCTCAACTCAACCCCACTGAATACCTTTAGGATGTACTGGAACACAGACTGCAACCCAGGCCTCCTCACCTGTCTTCACTTGTGCTCTTATGGCTGAATGAACACAAATCCTCACAGCCACGCTCCAAAATCTACTGGAATGCCTTCCCAGAAGAGTGGAGCTTATTACAAGTGCAAAACAGGGATTAAATCTGGAATTCGGATATTCAACAAGCACATATGGTTGTGATGGTCAGGCATCCACAAACTTTTGGCCAAACACAGTAGTGTTGCATATTATAGCTTCCATATAATAACATTTATTCTATCCACATTCACTGGATATGAGCAGTTGTGCGCTCTGATTGGCTGCTCTACTACTAGAATATCAGCTCATATACAGTGCTGAGCGTAAATGAGTACACCCCCTTCGAAAAGTTTTAAACAATATCTCAATGAACACAAACAATTTCCAAAATGTTGACAGGACAAAATTTAATAGAACATCTATTTAACTTTTATAACGGGAAAGTAAGGTTAATAATATAACTTAGATTACACATTTTTCAGTTTTACTCAAATTAGGGTGGTGCAAAAATGAGTACACCCCACAACAAAAACTACTACATCTAGTACTTTGTATGGCCTCCATGATTTTTAATGACAGCACCAAGTCTTCTAGGCATGGAATGAACAAGTTGGCGACATTTTGCAACATCAATCTTTTTCCATTCTTCAACAATGACCTCTTTTAGTGACTGGATGCTGGATGGAGAGTGATGCTCAACTTGTCTCTTCAGAATTCCCCATAGGTGTTCGATTGGGTTCAGATCAGGAGACATACTTGGCCACTGAATCACTTTCACCCTGTTCTTCTTCAGAAATCCAACAGTGGCCTTAGATGTGTGTTTAGTCATTTTGGAAAAGTGCACGATGACCAAGGGCACGGAGTGATGGTAGCATCTTCTCTTTCAGTATAGAGCAATACCTCTGTGAATTCATGATGCCATCAATGAAATGCAGCTCCCCGACACCAGCAGCACTCATGCAGCCCCACATAAGGACACTGCCACCACCATGTTTCACTGTAGGCACCAGGCATTTTTCTTTGTATTCCTCACCTTTGCGACACCATACAGTTTTGAAGTCATCAGTTCCAAAAACATTTATCTTGGTCTCATCACTCCAGAGTATAGAGTCCCAGTAGTCTTCATCTTTGTCAGCATGGGCCCTGGCAAACTCTACACAGCAAATTCCTCAGTGTTGAATTAACACTTTCAGAGTTAATTTGTGTCCAATTGGACCTATATAAACACAGTAGGGTGTTAAATCAACACTCTGGGTGTTAATTCAACACTGGGGATTTTGCTGTGTAGGCGGGCTTTTTTGTGCCTGGGCTTTAGGAGAGGCTTCTTTCGTGGACGGCATCCATGCATGCCATTCCTCTGCAGTGTACGCCGTATTGTGTCACGGGAAATAGTCACCCCAGTTTGGCTTTCTACTTCTTTAGATAACTGCAGTGAACTTGCGTGCCAATTTTCTTCAACCCTTCTCACCAGAAGACGCTCCTGTCGAGGTGCTAACTTCCGTGGATGACCTGGACGTCTCTGTGAGATGGTTGCAGTTCCATCTTTCTTAAATTTTTGTACCACTTTTGCTACAGTATTCTGACTGATAAGTAAAACTTTGCTGATCTTCTTGTAGCCTTGACCTTTGTGGTGGAAAGGAATTATTTTCTTTGGGGAATTCTGAAGAGACAAGTTGAGCATCACTCTCCATCCAGCATCCAGTCACTAAAAGAGGTCATTGTTGAAGAATGGAAAAAGATTGATGTTGCAAAATGTTGCCAACGTGTTCATTCCATGCCTAGAAGACTTGGTGCTGTCATTAAAAATCATGGAAGCCATACAGTACAAAGTACTAGACGTCGTAGTTTTTGTTGTGGGGTGTACTCATTTTTGCACCACCCTAATTTGGGTAAAACTGAAAAATGTGTAATCTAAGTTATATTATTAACCTTACTTTCACGTTATAAGTTAAACAGATGTTCTATTAAACTTTGTCTTTTCAAGATTTTGGAAATTGTTTGCGTTCATTGAGATATTGTTTAAAATGTTACTTTTCAAAGGGGGTGTACTCATTTACGCCGAGCACTGTACCATGAGTAGCGAAAAACAAAATGGTTACTGAACCAACCGAGGACGAAGTAAAAACTCTACTCGAAAACAAAACCTCAAAAAATGCAAAAAAAGCAACAAAATATGGAATGAAAGTATTTGATGGTAAGAACATATCTTTTTTTATTTTCGAAGAAATATTATGAACGCATTTTTCACAAATTGCTACTGTCATTTCGCCGGTTTGTTTCCATTCTAAGCGGAAATGATTTTGTCGGACATTTTGTATAAAGTTTTTATTTATCGAAGTTGCAAAAAATAAAAATGCTCTGTTTCTCAAAATCCAGTGAATGTGGATAATATAAAACCATTATTCCACTCAATCTCCTTGTACATGGCTGATAGCCGACTCGGTGCTACCGCACCTCATCAGCTATCAACTCATGTCTGACTCGATTTCGTGGAATAACTGTTAATTGTAGTTTAACCAAAATGCTGAATGGACAAAGCTAACATGTTTATGTTCTTCTTATATCTTGCACTTTAAAAGTGAAACGACAATAAAGTAGAACTTAGCTGAAATCTTGGACGTTTGCTGCCACCTAGAGGATGAATAACCCAAGTGTATGAAGGTGTCCACTCCCTTAAATGTCCACTCTCTTGATCTACCATGTTAGATTTTGCAGTCGGCGCGCCGTTCTATGATTCTGGGAAAGTCTATATATGGATGGGGAGCAAGGAAGGAATAACAAATGCTCCCAGTCAGGTAAATCTGAGTAGCATCTTGCTCTACAAGTATATAAGAAGCAAAGTGCATTAAATTTAATAACTGACTTCAGAAAAAGAAGTTGCTCCTGAAACAAATGAGCAGATAATGTTTTATCCAACTAGTGTAGAATATACTGGATGGATAATGTAGAATTGTATGGATTGTTTGGTAGGTTATTGAAGGGAAGTCATTGGGCTCTAGTGGGTTCCAGACATTCGGTTATTCCCTCAGCGGAGGCATGGATATGGACAACAACAAATATCCTGATATCTTAGTCGGCTCTCTCGATGACCGCATAGCACTTTTGAGGTTAGTTATGAAATGTTTACTATCCAATGGTATATTTCATCAAGTGTGTATGAATGGATGTTCCTCAAATAATTAATTGTTCTCATATAAGGGCACGTCCAGTCATCCATTTATCCAGAAACTTCACAGTCAAGCCAAAAATTGTGGATCCCAGCCAGTGCACAGATACTTGGTAAGGATATTTGGGTTCTTTTATCAGCTCATGGTCACGGAATCCATTTCAGATCTTTTTGGCTCAAACCATGTTGAATGAACATTATGTATTATGTATTTGCAGTATAACAGCAAAGATGTGTTTTAGTTATACACTGAGCAACGGCAAACGCAACTTCAAGAAGGACATTAGTAAGTAAAAGCAGAATCGGACAAATTTTTAAGCACGACTGGTCTTATGAATGATAAACCCGTAAGCCCTTTCTTCTCTTCTCAGCTGTACGATACACTGTAGAGGCGGACCGCAATCGGTGGAGCCCAAGAGTGCACTTCCTCAATGGCAAAAGCACATACACAGGCCTCCTGTCCTTCTCCTCTCCAGCCTGCCAGGAGCTCAAGCTTCGAGTAAATGTAAGCAGCATTCAACAACCTTACACAAATAGCCACGAGTGAAAATAATTCACTGCAGTCAGACGTTGGCCAAAAAACATCACACAGCCAGATGACTAGATTTCACTGGCCTACTTGCTGAATCTTACAATCATCGTCTCAATGCAGACTGTACATGAAATGCATGATTGTGCAAACTATTGGATAGGTTGCTGCTTTCCATTGCAGTCAGTAACGTATCTTGGTCTTTCCCTTTGTTTTTGCTTTTTTTTTCCCCCCTGTCACAAAATTGTTTCACCAAATTAGAAATCCTAACGTAATCGAATGCACTGTCACTTATTAATTCCTTCAAGTCTCATTATTTAATAACTACAGTTATTATTATTCTATCCACATTCACTGGATATGAGCAATCACGTGCTCTGATTGGCTACTCTACTACTAGGCTATCAGTTCATATACCATGAGTAGAGAAAAGCAAAATGGCGGAGCGTGTTGCTGAACCAACTGAGGACGAAATAAAAACTCTACTCGAAAGCAAAACCCCCAAAAATACAAAAAAGCAACAAAATTTGGAATAAAAGTATTTGACGGTAAGAACGCATCTTTTTTTATTTTTCAAGAATTATCATTATAGCAGGGCGGCACGGTGGTGTAGTGGTTAGTGCTGTTGCCTCACAGCAAGAAGGTCCGGGTTCGAGCCCCGTGGCCGACGAGGGCCTTTCTGTGCGGAGTTTGCATGTTCTTCCCGTGTCCGCGTGGGTTTCCTCCGGGTGCTCCGGTTTCCCCCACAGTCCAAAGACATGCAGGTTAGGTTAACTGGTGACTCTAAATTGACCGTAGGTGTGAATGTGAGTGTGAATGGTTGTCTGTGTCTATGTGTCAGCCCTGTGATGACCTGGCGACTTGTCCAGGGTGTACCCCGCCTTTCGCCCGTAGTCAGCTGGGATAGGCTCCAGCTTGCCTGCGACCCTGTAGAACAGGATAAAGCGGCTAGAGGTAATGAGATGAGATCATTATAGCATTTTTCACGAACTGCTTCTGTTATTTCACCGATCTGTTTTCATTCTTCATCTTTAAGCATTAAAATTTGTTGAATTTTTTTAGAGTGGTTCAAAAGCTCAAAGAAGTTTGAAAATTACAGAACTGAAATGTCCAAGGAAAAATTAAATAAACGTCTAAAGCTATTCTATACCGCGGCACAACAGCGAGACGGCACTTTCTACAAAAAAACAACACTAAAGTCAACTCATGCAGCCGTGGATAGGTTTTTAAGAAGTCCGCCTAAGCGGAAATGATTTTGTCGGACGTTTTGTATAAAGCTTTTCTTTATCAAATTTGCAAAAAATGTAAATAAAAATGCTCTGTTTCTGGCGGCACAGTGGTGTAGTGGTTAGCGCTGTCACCTCACAGCAAGAAGGTCCGGGTTCGAGCCCCGTGGCCGGCGAGGGCCTTTCTGTGCGGAGTTTGCATGTTCTCCCCGTGTCCACGTGGGTTTCCTCCGGGTGCTCCGGTTTCCCCCACAGTCCAAAGACATGCAGGTTAGGCTAACTGCTGACTCTAAATTGACCGTAGGTGTGAATGTGAGTGTGAATGGTTGTCTGTGTCTATGTGTCAGCCCTGTGATGACCTGGCGACTTGTCCAGGGTGTACCCCGCCTTTCGCCCGTAGTCATCTGGGATAGGCTCCAGCTTGCCTGCGACCCTGTAGAACAGGATAAAGCGGCTAGAGGTAATGAGATGAGATCATTATAGCATTTTTCACGAACTGCTTCTGTTATTTCGCCGATCTGTTTTCGTTCTTCATCTTTAAGCATTAAAATTTGTTGAATTTTTTTAGAGTGGTTCAAAAGCTCAAAGAAGTTTGAAAATTACAGAACTGAAATGTCCAAGGAAAAATTAAATAAACGTCTAAAGCTATTCTATACCGTGGCACAACAGCGAGACGGCACTTTCTACAAAAAAACAACACTAAAGTCAACTCGTGCAGCCGTGGATAGGTTTTTAAGAAGTCCGCCTAAGCAGAAATGATTTTGTCGGACGTTTTGTATAAAGCTTTTATTTATCGAATTTGCTAAAAATAAAAATGCTCTGTTTCTCAAAATCCAGTGAATGTGGATAGAATAAAACAGTAAATCCACTCAATCTCGTCATACATGGCTCATAGCCGACTCGGTGCTATATGCCTCATCAGCTATCAGCTCATGTACAATTAGATTTCGTGGAATAACTGTTAAATATACAGTACCAGTCAAAAGTTTGGACACACCTTCTAATTCAATGTTTTTTCTTTATTTTATTCACTAAAAGACAGTTCATGTCTTAAAGTAATGATGGATGTCGTTTCTCTTTACTTAGTTGTTCGGTTCTTGACATAATATGGATTACTACAGTTGTGGTGTAGAATAGGGCGATTTACTATATTTTTATTATTTATTATTTACTGTTTGATCTCAAACACATTAAGAAGGCAAGAACCTCGTCCACTAATTAACTTTTGACGAGGCATGCCTGTTAATTGAAAAGCATTCCAGGTGACTACCTCATGAAGCTGGTTAAGATAATGCCAATAGTGTGCAAAAGCTCATGTTTTTCATTTTGCGCCACATTCACCGCTGACTGTGAGGAATATCCCATAACATAATCACTCCTTTAACAACAATGACTGTAGTTAATGTTGCAATTAATGTTAACGAAACTGTCTTTTGAAGAAATAGGCTCAAATAGCCTCAGGATTCAACTTGGTAGACTGCATCTAAAAAAAATAAAATAAATTTAAAAAGGTCTGCAATTCGGCAATACAGTATATGGAATGTTTGGTTCACTCACAACACTTGGGTTGATGAAGAACTGAATCGCTTTTGAATCCCTGCAGTCGAAGCACAGTAGAGTTCGTTCGGAAATGGACTGCGGTGTTCACAAACCATGTTTCCTCCACAACAGGAGCAGGTAACAAATAAGCTGGAGCCGATTGTGTTTCTCCTAAACGTTTCTCTGAACGAAGCTGCAGTGGAGCCCACTCAGACCCTACAGGACCTCGATGCATTTCCTATGCTCAGTGGGCAGCAGCAGCTGACTGAGAAAACCGAGGTACAGATACAAATTATACAGATACAAACATATTACACATGCAGTGGCTGATTAAATGATAGAAACGGTTCAGCCATGGGAATGTGAAACGTAACATTTACACTGCTGTCCACAATTATTGGCAAAAAGGGTTAGAAAAGATCCACCCTTTGGTGACGTCGCTTCATCTCACACTGAAAAATATGAGAAAAATCCAACCTTTAATGGAAATAAATTTATTCAAAGAAAAACATCATCAAGAAATAATTATTTTCAACAAAAACACATGTGCCACTATTACTGGCACCCCTGCGTGTAATACTCTATACACCCTGCTTTTGCCAGTAAAACAGCACCGAGTCTCTCCTATAACATTTTATAAGGATGGAGATACAGAGCAGGGCATCTGAGACCGTTCCTCTTTACACAATCTCTCCCGATCATCCAGGGTCCTTGGCCCTCTCTTGTGCTCTCTCCTCTTCAGCTCAGCCCACAGGTTTTCAATGGGATTCAGGTCAGGGGACTGAGATGGCCAGGGCAGAAGCTTGATTCTGTGCTCAGCGAACCATTTTTGTCTTGATTTGGACAAATCCTTTGGATCATTGTCCTGCTGGAAGATCCACTGATGATCCAGTTTTAGTTTCCTGCCAGAAGCAGCCAGATTCTGATTTAAAATGTCCTGGTATTTCATGGAGCCTGTGATGCCATGTACGCTAACAAGGTTTCCAGGGCCTTTGGAGGACAAACAGCCCCAAAACATCACAGAACTTCAACCATATTTTACCGTTGGAATCGGGTTCTTTTCATTATAATCATCTTTCTTTTTACTCCAACCCCACCATGAGTGTTTATTGCCAGAAAGCTCCATTTTTGTTTCATCAAACCATAGAACACGGTTCCAGTCAGAGTTGTTGTAGCGTTTCACAAACTTCAGGTGCTTGTTTGTGGTTAACTGACAGAAAATACTTATTCCTGGCAAACCTTCCAAATAACCTGTTGGCTTGGAGGTGGCTTTGAATGGAGATAGTGGTTTTGGAGACTTGGAAACCCCAAGATTTTACTTTTTCTTGTAATTCACCAACAGTGATCCCTGGGATTTTTGATTTTTTTTTTTTTTTTGCCTCTCTTGCCATCCTCCTCACTGTACGTGGGGGCAAAATAAACTTGGGTCCTCTTCCAGGCGAGTTTGTAACAGTTCCAGTTGGTGTCCACTTTTTTTATTATTAAAATGGACATTTTCAGGCGAATAACTTTTTTTTGTATATATATAATAACCATTCCCTGACTTATGAAGGTCAACACACTTCTCCCTCATTTGGTTCGTGTGTTCTCTTATCTTTCCCATGTTGATGAGGGAATTTGGCCTCTGTGTCACCTCATATTTGTTCCCCAGTTAATCAGGAAGTCCTGGATTGCAGCTTGAAAATTCCTACACACTCCAATCAACTCAAAAATACTGTCCAATTTAAATGGGAAACATGCTTCAATACATTGTGTTCAATATCATTTCCAGGGATGCCAATAATAGTGACATGTGTTTTTGTTAAAAATAATAGTTTTTTGATGAGGGATTTGTTTTGTTCTGAAGAAATGTATTTCATTTAAAGGTTGTATTTTTCCAGTGTGAGATGAAGCAACTTCACCAAAATATGGAATTGTTTTTTACCCTTTTTACGAATCTTTTTTTTTTTTTTTGGGGGGGGGGGGGCAATAATAGTGGATGGCACTATATGTGATATACTGTATATATTGCATATAGTATATGACCAAACATATGTGGACACCTAGCCATCACGCGTATATGTGCTTTTTGAGATTTTCAGAGCATTCCAGATTTAGTCTGTTTGCTATTATAATAAACTCCATTCTTCTGGGAAGGCTTTCCACTAGATTTTGGAGCATGGCTGTGGGGATTTGTTTTGTTCCTTCAGCTACAAGCGCATTAGTAAGGTCACGCTCTGATGTTGGGTGAGGAGGCCTGGGGTGCAGTCAGTGTGCCAGTTAATTCCAAAAGTGTTCAGTGGGATTGAGAAAAGGCCTCTGTTCAGGACTCTCAAGTTCTTGCACTTGAACCTCAGCAAACCATGTCTTCATGGAGCTCGCTTTCTGTACAAGGGAAATTGTAATGCTACAGCATACAAAGACATTCCAGACAATTTTGTGGGGAAGAACCAACCACAAGGGTGTGATGGTCAGGTTTCCACAAAGTTTTGGCTGTATAGTGTCTATAGAAAATGTCAAATAAAATAATATATATAAAACATATACAGTGGGGCAAAAAAGTATTTAGTCAGCCACCAGTTGTGCAAGTTCTCCCACTTAAAAAGATGAGAGAGGCCTGTAATTTTCATCATAGGTACACTTCAACTATGAGAGACAGAATGGGGGGAAAGAATCCAGGAAATCACATTGTAGGATTTTTAATGAATTAATTGGTAAATTCCTTGGTAAAATAAGTATTTGGTCACCTACAAACAAGCAAGATTTCTGGCTCTCACAGACCTGTAGCTTCTTCTTTAAGAGGCTCCTCTGTCCTCCACTCGTTACCTGTATTAATGGCACCTGTTTGAACTCGTTATCAGTATAAAAGACACCTGTCCACAACCTCAAACAGTCACACGCCAAACTCCACTATGGCCAAGACCAAAGAGCTGTCAAAGGACACCAGAAACAAAATTGTAGACCTGCACCAGGCTGGGAAGACTGAATCTGCAATAGGTAAGCAGCTTGGTGTGAAGAAATCAACTGTGGGAGCAATTATTAGAAAATGGAAGACATACAAGACCACCGATAATCTCCCTCGATCTGGGGCTCCACGCAAGATCTCACCCCGTGGGGTCAAAATGATCACAAGAACGGTGAGCAAAAATCCCAGAACCACACAGGGGGACCTAGTGAATGACCTGCAGAGAGTTGGGACCAAAGTCACAAAGGCTACCATCAGTAACACACTACGCCGCCAGGGACTCAAATCCTCCAGTGCCAGACGTGTCCCCCTGCTTAAGCCAGTACATGTCCAGGCCCGTCTGAAGTTTGCTAGAGAGCATTTGGATGATCCAGAAGAGGATTGGGAGAATGTCATATGGTCAGATGAAACCAAAATAGAACTTTTTGGTAAAAACTCAACTTGTTGTGTTTGGAGGAGAAAGAATGCTGAGTTGCATCCAAAGAACACCATACCTACTGTGAAGAATGGGGGTGGAAACATCATGCTTTGGGGCTGTTTTTCTGCAAAGGGACCAGGACGACTGATCTGTGTAAATGAAAGAATGAATGGGGCCATGTATCGTGAGATTTTGAGTGAAAACCTCCTTCCATCAGCAAGGGCATTGAAGATGAAACGTGGCTGGGTCTTTCAGCATGACAATGATCCCAAACACACCGCCCGGGCAATGAAGGAGTGGCTTCGTAAGAAGCACTTCAAGGTCCTGGAGTGGCCTAGCCAGTCTCCAGATCTCAACCCCATAGAAAATCTTTGGAGGGAGTTGAAAGTCCGTGTTGCCCAGCGACAGCCCCAAAACATCACTGCTCTAGAGGAGATCTGCATGGAGGAATGGGCCAAAATACCAGCAACAGTGTGTGAAAACCTTGTGAAGACTTACAGAAAACATTTGACCTCTGTCATTGCCAACAAAGGGTATATAACAAAGTATTGAGATGAACTTTTGTTATTGACCAAATACTTATTTTCCACCATAATTTGCAAATAAATTCATTAAAAATCCTACAATGTGATTTCATGGATTCTTTCCCCCCATTCTGTCTCTCATAGTTGAAGTGTACCTATGATAAAATTACAGGCCTCTCTCATCTTTTTAAGTGAGAGAACTTGCACAATTGGTGACTGACTAAATACTTTTTTGCCCCACTGTATATACACACACACACACACACACACACACACAAATACATTAATGCAGAAACACTTGTTATTGGTCATTTATTCCTGTTTTAGATTAACTTCCAGAAGGAGTGTGGCTCGGATAACAAATGCCACAGTAATCTGCAGGTGAAGGCGCAGTTTGCCAGTGAGCAGCAAACTGTATTCCCCAGGTATGTTACAAAAGTGCCAGTACTTTTTGACATGATGCCTGACATTGTTAGTTTTCTCCGCCAACTTTGTTGGAGCATGCAGTGTTGTAGTCGAGTCACTCAACCTCGAGTCCGAGTCCAGTCTCAAGTCCCCAGTGTTCAAGTCCAAGTCATTAAAGAAAATTTCGAGTCGAGTCCATTACTGATCTGAGTCAAGTCCGACTCGAGTCCGAGAACAAGACCCCATCCGCACCATTTGACGGTGGCTGTTGCTGTCTTTATGTGAAACCACCTCTGCTGCTGTGTTGGACTAAAGTTACTGCTCAACTGCCCCATTTTAGTTAACAGGCTACAGATAAAAAACTTGTTCATCGCTCAGCAAGCCCCGCCCACTATCAACAGGGCAAATAACATGAGAGAGGGTTAACACTAGCTAGTTCATCGGTTAGCAAGTAAGCTCCACTATCAACAGGGCAACGAACATAGTGTGTCACTTCCTTCTCTGGGTGGAGTCTCGCCAAATGACAATTGAAGTTCGAGGTCGTCCCCGTCGTCTCCTCAATAGTTCTACATATGGAACACAGAGCAGTGCATTTTTCCCACTGCACGAGAAGTCTGTATAAGCAAAGCGGACAATCCTAGGGGCTTCTCTCCAGGCATTTTAGTGCCATTAACGTTAGTTTGTTCCTGAACATGATGCATGAACAGGCTAATATGCGTCCTCTTGCACAAAAGTAGTATAAAACTTAATGTGGATATAAATATCTTGTGCCAAATTATTATGGCATGTTACAAAAAATAAAGAAAAAATCAGAGTCCTTGTGTCCAATTGAGGATTCCGAATGCAGTTAATGCACGAGTCCAAGTCCGAGTCATCACATGCTCAAGTCCAAGTCAAGTCACGAGTCCTTAAAAATAGGGGATGAGTCAGACTCGAATACTACAAGCCTGGGAGGAGGTTATGTTTTTGCCTGTTTGTTTGTTTGTTTGTTTTGTTTGTTTGTTTGCCTGTTCCCAACATAATTCAAAAAGTTGTGAACAGATTTGGATGAACTTTGCCCTGTGTCTGAAATGGCTCACTCGTTCACTACTCCCTACTTCCTATATAGGGAATTACTATATAGAGGACTATATAGCGAGCTCACTGGTAAAATGAAAAAACACTTTCGGACACTACTCTGTCGCGCTGGTATTTACGTCATTACTGTCGCACAATTAAAACATGCCAGATCAGTCGGCTGGTGGGTTTTCAAAATAATAAATACATGCATGTATTTTTGTGATAAATCCATATTATACTGAGCGTATTTCCCACATTAATCAATACAAAGTACCTGCGTCTTTCAGTTTTTTTTAAATCAAGGCTGAATACTTTCTTTCTTCTTTGTTGCTGCCTTTTATTAAATCAAATTTGAGACTTTGAATTTGATTTCTTTCAGCGCGACCGCAATGCATGATGGGATATATTGCTTTGGTTAGTGACCATCGTTGTACACTGCTTTTCGTGATGCATTGCGGGTACTTTGAGTGCGCTATATAGGGTGTAAATAATGCTCATTAAGGTTTCAGGCAGCACTACAAAATGGTGTCCTCACTATATAGTGCCCTATATAGTGAGTAGGGAGCGATTTCGGACAAAGGGTTTGGTGTTCGGCTTTAGTATTACCCTTGGTTCAAGTGATTTGATTTTGATGTTGATAATATGTGTTTTGGCGTGGGTATGCACTCTGCCATGTGCCCTTCTAGTTTTCTTTGGGTTTTTTTGTTTTTATCTAAGTGTCTCGTTTACATTATTGTAAGGTGGTGAAGGCCCAGGGTTACTGATCAGAAGGTTAGGTGTTCAAGCCCCAGTATCACCAAGCTGCCAGGGTTGGGCCCTTGAGCAAGGCCCTTAACCCTCTCTGCTCCAGGGGCACAGTATCATGGCTGACCTTGTATTCTGACCCCAAATTCCTAACAAGCTGGGCTATGTGAAGAAAAGAATTTCCCTTAGCTATGTACCGTATGTTGCTACAACTTTTGCATTTTATTTTGTATCAACGTTGCTCCTTTGTAATATAATATTGTAATAAAATAATATAAAAAGTTAGGCCGTTATTACGATCTAAAAATTTAATACTCTATGGACTTCTTTGTGTTTTGTAATATGACACAACCGGTTGTTTCCACATTACAAGAACAAACTGAAATAGTCCTGAGGCTGTATCTTCACTGTTCATCTTTGACTCAGTCATAGTGGCTGTCCTGTTGATTTACCTTCACTTCTGTCTGCAACCCAAATGTAAAACATTTCACTTGGATTTCAGCGTGAATGATAGACAGATAATGGAATATAACAACAGCGTCAAGAAGCTGGTGTTGTTAGTGGAGGTGAGCAACGTGCCTGAGAGTGGCAAGAAGGCTGAGGATGCACATCAAGCCATGCTCAACATCACTGTTCCCCCTACACTCACCTACTCTGGCTTTCGTTTCAAGGTTAGGCCACACAGAGGTGCTCTTTTACAACATTTACAGCATTGCTGCAATATCTAGAAGTGATTTCTTTAACCTTATTTCTTTTTTTTAAACAGGAAATTGAGTGTAGCGCTGACAACACTGTGATATGTAATCTTGGAAACCCATTTAACAGCAACAGAAAGGTAACACAAGCCTGTGAATAATAATAATAATAATAATAACAACAAGAAGCCTTGCCAGGGAAAACAAATCTCGCCCGGTAGCACTTATGATGAATATGAAAGAAGATATCGCGGGAAAAAAAAAAATAGGTACCCTATGGGTACATGTGACTACTGCTTATAAATAAAATAGTTTTCTGATCCGGGCGGCACGGTGGTGTAGTGGTTAGCGCTGTCGCCTCACAGCAAGAAGGGCCGGGTTCGAGCCCCGTGGCCGGCGAGGGCCTTTCTGTGCGGAGTTTGCATGTTTTCCCCGTGTCCGCGTGGGTTCCCTCCTGGTGCTCCGGTTTTCCCCACAGTCCAAAGACATGCAGGTTAGGTTAACTGGTGACTCTAAATTGACCGTAGGTGTGAATGTGAGTGTGAATGGTTGTCTGTGTCTATGTGTCAGCCCTGTGATGACCTGGCGACTTGTCCAGGGTGTACCCCGCCTTTCGCCCGTAGTCAGCTGGGATAGGCTCCAGCTTGCCTGCGACCCTGTAGAACAGGATAAAGCGGCTAGAGATAATGAGATGAGATGAGTTTTCTGATCCCATGTCCATACAGTAAATATAGCATATATATATTTACTCTATGAGGCAGTAGCCACAAAAATGAAGCGTAATCCAAAAGTGAACAATTTAAAAATCACAGAAGTAAAATATACCAAGTGTCTGTACTTTATATTATTCTACTCTTACCTCTTACAGTTTTCGAAACTGAAACCTCCGAACTGAGGCTGACATACACACGCTGTCGCCATGACCCAAACTCTTATTTCCCGGAAATGGTGCAGCGCTAGAGCTCAGTGGAACGCACTTTCCCTCTGTAATAAGTATAAACATGTCTGAAATCGATTTCTTTAGTGTAGTCCCATTTATTTCGAATGGTGAACCGAATTGTATACACTCACTGGCCATTTTAATTGGAACACGTGTATGCGCATGTGCAGTGCACAACTGTTACACTCTTACATTCTTACAGCATGATGACGTAGTGGCTAGCACCTCTATATGAGGCAGTAGTCACAACAAAAACGATTTTGACCTTTTTGGTGACCCTGACCGGATGACCCTCAAAATGTTGGAGGTTCTATTTGAGACCAATGCCCATCTGTCCTGAAAGTTTCATGAAGCTTGATCCAGCCGTTTTCCTGTAATATCGTTTACAAAAAAAAAAAAGAAACCCGACTGAAAACAACACCTCGCCCCACTTACTCCATAGTGGACGAGGTGGTAATCATAATAAGAATGTATTTTAGGGGGAAAAACTGCCACTTTTATTCTAAGACTTGTCTGTAATGACTTCATGAAACTTTGTAACATATACAGAACTCCTGTCACATGAAGACATTTCTGAATAAAACTCACTTTCTCTGATTTCCGTTTGTGTTCTCTGTTTTCCCTGCAGATTTCCTTTCAGATCATATTTGAGACTTTTATTACACTTTACACAGAGCAGATTGTGCTACAGCTACAGCTGTCTACGTAAGTGCCATGTTCTCAAGTGATCTCTGTGAATTATACGTGTCGCTTTGAGATCTTTGAAAGATGAATCCAGCAGCCCATTTTCATTTAATAATCCTCAACCTGTTTGATGTATTTGTGTGTCTGTGTGTGTTCAGTCTAAGTGAACAGAGTGATCTGTACCCTGTGCCAGTCATCCTCAATGTGGAGAACACAATACATACCTCTTTCTTTATGTACGTACTCATACACAATTACAAGATCTTTACACCTTTATATACATTTAATCATCATAATTTATGACGATCACAATTCCAAAAATATTGGGATGCTGTGTTATTATCATCATCATCATCGTCATCATCATTGCCACTCAACTCGAGCCTGGTGGTTCAAATTAAGTTTATTGGGGCATCTATGGGGAAGCCATGGTCTAATAGTTAGAAAAGTAGCTTTGGGACCAAAAGGTCACCAGTTTGATTCCCTGGACTAGCAGGAATGGCTGAAGTGCCCTTGAGCAAAGCACCTAACCCCCAACTGCCCCCAGGCTGCCCATTGCTGTATATCGTGGTCCTGTTATACAGTGGTGCTTGAAAGTTTGTGAACCCTTTAGAATTTTCTATATTTCTGCATAAATATGACCTAAAACATCATCAGATTTTCACACAAGTCCTAAAAGTAGATAAAGAGAACCCAGTTAAACAAATGAGACAAAAACATTATACTTGGTTATTTATTTATTGAGGAAAATTATCCAATATTACATATCTGTGAGTGGCAAAAGTATGTGATCCTTTGCTTTCAGTATCTGGTGTGACCCCCTTGTGCAGCAATAACTGCAACTAAACGTTTGCGGTAACTGTTGATCAGTCCTGCACACCGGCTTGGAGGAATTTTAGCCCATTCCTCCATACAGAACAGCTTCAACTCTGGGATGTTGGTGGGTTTCCTCACATGAACTGCTCGCTTCAGGTCCTTCCACAACATTTCGATTGGATTAAGGTCAGGACTTTGACTTGACCATTCCAAAACATTAACTTTATTCTTCTTTAACCATTCTTTGGTAGAACGACTTGTGTGCTTAGGGTTGTTGTCTTGCTGCATGACCCACCTTCTCTTGAGATTCAGTTCATGGACAGATGTCCTGACATTTTCCTTTCGAATTCGCTGGTATAGTTCAGAATTCATTGTTCGATCAATGATGGCAAGCCGTACTGGCCCAGATGCAGCAAAACAGGCCCAAACCATGATACTACCACCAGCATGTTTCACGGATGGGATAAGGTTCTTATGCTGGAATGCAGTGTTTTCCTTTCTCCAAACATAACACTTCTCATTTAAACCAAAAAGTTCTATTTTGGTGTCATCTGTCCACAAAACATTTTTCCAATAGCCTTCTGGCCTGTCCACGTGATCTTTAGCAAACTGCAGACGAGCAGCAATGTTCTTTTTGGAGAGCAGTGGCTTTCTCCTTGCAACCCTGCCATGCACTCCATTGTTGTTCAGTGTTCTCCTGATGGTGGACTCATGAACATTAACCAATGTGAGAGAGGCCTTCAGTTGCTTAGAAGTTACCCTGGGGTCCTTTGTGACCTCGTTGACTATTACACCCCTTACTCTTGGAGTGATCTTTGTTGGTCGACCACTCCTGAGGAGGGTAACAATGGTCTTGAATTTCCTCCATTTGTACACAGTCTGCCTGACTGTGGATTGGTGGAGTCCAAACTCTTTAGAGATGGTTTTGTAACCTTTTCCAGCCTGATGAGCATCAACAACACTTTTTCTGAAGTCCTCAGAAATCTCCTTTGTTCATGCCATGATACACTTCCACAAACATGTGTTGTGAAGATCAGACTTTGATAGATCCCTGTTCTTTAAATAAAACAGGGTGCCCACTCACACCTGATTGTCATCCCATTGATTGAAAACACCTGACTCTAATTTCACTTTCAAATTAGCTGCTAATCCTAGAGGTTCACATACTTTTGCCACTCACAGATATGTAATCCTGGATCATTTTCCTCAATAAATAAATGAGCAAGTATAATATTTTTGTCTCATTTGTTTAACTGGGTTCTCTTTATCTACTTTTAGGACTTGTGTGAAAATCTGATGATGTTTTAGGTCATATTTATGCAGAAATATAGAAAATTCTAAAGGGTTCACAAACTTTCAAGCACCACTGTACATTGCTCTGGATAAGAGCGTCTACTAAATGCCTGTAATGTAATGTAATCTACCCAAGAGGCTGCCCCAGTTTGAGAACCTCAGCAGCCTTTCGTCTAGCTCATCTTTCTTCCTCAGCTGTCCACCTGTTGTTTTCAAAGGTCTTAATGCCATCCCAAACTGTTCTCCTTTAGTCAGCAGTCTCACAGTCTCAAGGTCCTTTTGAGGACATCTTTGAATCTCTTCTTCGGAGCACCAACGCTTCTGGTTCCTGTAGATAGCTGACTGAAGAAAAGTTGTTCAGGAAGATGATGTGCATCCATTCTAACCAAATGTCCATACCATCTTAGTCTATTCTGCTCTAACTTAGCCTCCATGCTTGTCA